>NC_142569.1:7492763-7796052 GCF_041283825.1 Pyrus communis
ACTAACATACTATATAGTTTATAAAATTGGATCTAAATAGTTGATCTCTCTAGTATTACCCAATGAAATAGTGTCAATCTCAGCACCCTTTTCTCCGAGGACGGCTTTACAGCCCCACGTCGCTCTTTCCTTCTCTTCATTTCCACAAATTGTGAATTAGATTAAAATAAAAGCACTTTCATCTTCCGTTTAGACTCAACATGATCGATAGACATGGAGTTAAATTAGATTTTGGTTTCCAAATCGAATCAAATTACCTTTAGCTTTGCTGACTGCGGTGATAAATTTATCCTCCGACTTAATGACAACAATATTAGAGGCACCTGAAATTCAATCAACAATTCAAGTTACTGAGCTATTCCCAAACCCAAAATTTAAAAATTGAATCCTTGAACAATGGCGACAACAATAACATAAATATGGAGTACCTGAGGGCGAGGAGGAGAGAGGTCGGAGTTGCAGAAAGTGAGGGTTTGGGAAGTGGTGGAGGGAATTGGAGAGAAGGGTTTGGAGGTGGAAGGAGATGCTATGGGCGGCGGAGATGGTGCGGTGGGGATTGGAGAAGCCAGGGTTTGGAAAGAATTGGAAGGAAGGTTATGACGACGAAGAAGCGCTGCGCAGAACTTGCCATGGCTACTCCCGACTCCCTCGCCATTTAATTCTCTCGATTCGGTGCTTTGTTTGGGGCTTAAGGAAAAAAATACAAGAAGAGCCCAAAACAATTAATACGTAAATGGGCCAGTTGGTGAAGGTATATAGGCCTAGTCCATAAGGCCCACACAACGCATAAAGATTGTTTACAAGCCATATTCGGGAGTAGTTGAGCTCAAAGTCTCGGGTTCAAACAACTGCTCCAAATCAACTGCAGCGACAAGTTCGTTACCACGCAAATATTGTCATGTAAAAACAAGTTGACACTATGGGCGTGGTTGGTACATAGACGGGACGAGATGGAACAGAGGTTTATTTGTGCTACGTTTGGTATGCAGGCCGAAGTAGAACGAACTACTTTTGTCTTTCTGTATTCCGTTCCACCCCACGTACTAAACGAGGCCTATGTGTGAAATGCATTTTTGATTATGTGTTTATGCTCAGATTTCAATTTGAACTCATTTATTTCAGTTTAACTAATATGATATGTATGTTTTTATTTCAGTTTAATTAATATGGTACGTATGTTTTAATTCGTTATAACAATATTGGACTTTCCTGCCAATTAGCTAGTACCAGTAACTATACTTATTATAAGCCTTGTTGGAATCATTGCCAAATGTACACAATTTCAAAACACAAAATGCATCATAAAAAATAACGGTTACAGCAGAGTCACAACTTAAAGAGGAAAGCTTTTTCGCGCCTTTTGAACTCTAGTTGATCAAATATATGAAGTGTCTGGTGAGAGAACTTCTTCAAGTAAACAACTCTATAACTTCAGACCAATAACGCGACATTACATTATTGATGACTTAAAATGTTAAAGCAGTGATGTAACAAGATGTATGTAAATCTTTCTCTATCGTTTGCTGGGCCTAGGTGAATTTACCCAACTATCATATAGTGATGTCATGGTGGGCAGTGTTTTGGTTAAGTTGCTAACATTGAACGCTTTGGGTGGATATGACACAATCCTTAACCTCCTTACCCAATGTTTGTTAGGTTGGTTTGAGTTTTCTTAAGTTTTAACTTGCATATAGGCACACACGAAGTGTGTGTGAAATTTTTTTATTTTTGTTTTTGAAATAGAATGAGAGACGAAGAGAGTGATGGAGAATATGGTAGTGGGAAGGTTTTTCATTTTTATTTTTATTTTTATTTTTAATTGGAGATATGTTAGAATTACATGTAGGTGATGTTTTGAAAGAAAAAAAAAAGCAAAATTTGGTTGTGTGAAATTACATTTCAACCCATATTTCTTATTCATGTTCTATTTTAGTTAGAAGATTAAACTGGTAATTTCATAGGGCTTTGGTTGACAAGTGTATTTATCAAATATAGCAAAAAATTAACTCTTAATTTAAAAAATGTCACTTTATATAAAAACTTTCAAATATATCAAAAATTTCACTTAAATAGATACAAATGCCCTCAAATTTAACAATTAAATAAATTAAATTCTTTTTAGCTATTGTGGTCTCAAGCTCCGGTCCAACTTCACCTTCGCTTCTACACTCCACCACCACAGCCCTATCCCCTTCAACCCCCTCATCACCAACATTGAGCGCCACCGTGGTTACCGCAAGTGGGAGCAACAGAATTTCAATCATGCCTTCAACGCCTTTTTTTTTACCAATATCATTTTTAGTTTTAAATATAAAAATAGTTTTTAAAGTTAATCCACATGTCGTTATATGATTGTATTTGTGAGATCGACTTGGTGCCGCATCATCACACTAACAGAGCAATTAACAGATTTTTCACGAAAAAACTAAAATGATCACGATGAACAAATTCAAAGAAAGACTAAAATGATTAACGATAAACAAATTCAAGAACACTACTATTGATTATCATTAATTGTTAAGGACCAGATTAAAGAGTTATGTCAATATTACGAATCATTTTGGCTAAAAAGCCTTTAATTTATTTGATTGTTAAATTTGAGGATATTTGTGTCTATTTATGTGAAAATTTGGATATATTTGAAAGATTTTATAAAAAAATTAACATTTTTGAAATTAAGGGTTAATTTTTTACTATATTTGATAAATACTCGGTTGACAATGAGTGTTTTATTAGTAGAGATAAGACTTGTGACATATATTGTTAGGAGCATGTGAAGAAGTTCATAAAAAGGAGTCCCCCATTAAATATAATTAGTATTGTTGAAAAGTCTCATGGGCAATGAATGCCCACAGTTTCATTAGTAGAATTCTTCAGCATGGGCAGAAGTTTTCAATGCCCATGCAAAGTGAAAGTGGAAAATGAATTGTATTGTCAGAGGACGCGTTATAAGTTTCAACATGCAGTTAATGCATCAGTTTGGACTTGCTCTATAAATAGAGCACTCCATATGTTTTCATGTTACAGAAAATATAAGAAGAAAGAAAACTAGAGAAAAATATCAGTAACATCATCTATTCCTCTGCCTTTTATTTGTTATCTGCCTGTGCTATAATTTTAGTGTGGCATTTTACATCTACCTTGCACCTACCATTAAAAGGTTATCTCTCAAACTTTAACCCTTTTATAACATGTTATCAGCACGAGTCTCTAAATATAATTATTCTCTTATCTCTTTTCGCCGAACGAACGAAAGAAAGAAAAAAATGTTTCCTTTAAGGTTTTTACTGTTCATCTTCTTCCTCTGCCTCAACTGCGCCATATACCCTCGCGATGAATTGTTTGCTCCGTGCCTGCTCTTAGTCCTCCAACTAACGGTTACATACATCTTTGATTACTTGTTTGGTGTAGAGATTGATTACTAACCCAGTATTTATTTATGTTAATTCTACTGCAATCCAAGATGGTGCGGTACAATCGCCCATCTTGAACTGCAAATTTATTCTTATTGCGATCCAAGACGGTGCGGTATCATCGCCTATCTTGGACTGCAGATTTAATTTTACTGCAAATTTTAGGTGGAGCGGTATAATCGCCCACCCTACCCTGCATATATAAATTTACCTGCTGTTTAATTTCATTGCAATTTTAGGTGGTGCGGTATAATCGCCCACACTGCTCTGCATATTTAATTTTCCTGTTACTTGAGTGGTGCGGAATAATCGCCCATTCTATATTACATTATTTCAATGAGAATGGTGCGGTACAATCGCCCTTCTCATTCACCCTGAAAATCTCGAGCCAGAAGTTTCGAGTGCTTATCATTTTGGCCTGAAGATCAAAATGAAAAATTTGTAAGAACCAGAAGTTCTAACATCATATTCCTCCAGGAATACATATTATTGCAAGTTCTTACACATCTCATTTTCTTTTAGAAAAGAAAATGGCGAACTTGGCAAAGCTTGAATTTGCTGCCCTGGATATTACCGGGAAGAATTACCTGACCTGGGTACTGGATACCAAGATCCATCTGGAAGCAGGGAATCTTGGAGATACCATCAGGGAAGAGAGCAACTCATCCTCTCAAGATCGGGCAAAGGCCATGATTTTCATTCGCCGCCATCTTGATGAGGCACTAAAGAGCGAATACTTAACGGTTGAAGATCCGTTAGCTTTCTGGAATGCCTTGAGAAACAGATACAATCACCAGACAACGGTGATTCTTCCAAGGGCCCGCTATGAGTGGAGTTATCTGAAGATCCAAGACTTCAAGTCAGTGGCAGAATACAATTCTGCATTGTTCAGAATTACCTCTCAGATGAAGCTCTGTGGGGATATTATTACTGAGGAGCATATGCTGGAAAAGACTCTCAGCACATTTCATGCCTCCAACGTGCTCCTGCAGCAGCAGTATAGAGCGCGAGGCTACACTGAGTACAACCAGCTGATATCTGTGCTCTTAGTAGTTGAACAGAATGATGAGCTCCTGATGAAAAACCATCATTCCCGACCTACTGGATCTGCACCATTCCCAGAAGTGAATGTTGCTTCCCTCGAAGTGAACGCCACATCCTCTGGTGGTGATAATCATAAACGAGGACGTGGCCACAAGCGAGGTCGATGGAATAGGAAAGGCAAGAACCATGGAGTTCAGTTTCACAACCAGGTTCCGAGGCATAATTCAGGCCCGAGCTTCAAAAATGCGAATCGCCACAAAGGCAAAACTCATATGAACAATGCTCCTAGAAACTCTGAAGGAGCCTGCCATAGGTGTGGTGGCAATGGGCATTGGGCGCGTACTTGTCGTACCCCAAAACATCTAATGGATCTGTATCAAGCCTCCCTCAAGGAGAAGGGTGTCGAGACCAACTTTCTCGACCAGGCTAGACCAATGGATATACCTGATCCAGTGTTTGACTTATCAGGGCAGTTGAACACAACTCATCTAGATGTTCCAGACTTTATTGTGGAAAGGGGAAATGAAGTATACCGGTCCGATTGAATCATTAATGTACTTTTATTATGCTGAACTTGTAGTATTTTCAGATTCAATAAAAGTGGCATGTAAATTTCTTGTTATAACTTGCTTTTAACTCTGATTCTCTTACTCAAAGAGCATGGATAAAAATTGTGGTTATTCTCAGAACATGAGAAATGGCGGAGATATTTGTCTTGCAGACAGTGCAACCACACATACAATACTTCGTGATCGAAAGTATTTCTCAAGCTTAAGACTTACAAGAGTAGTGGTAACAACAATATCAGGACCTTCAGATGTAATTCAAGGTTCAGGGCAAGCCCAGATTATGTTACCAAATGGAACAATATTGTCCATACAGAATGCATTGTATGCTACTCGATCTACTCGAAATTTGTTGAGTTTCAAAGACATACGTTTAAATGGATACCACATTGAAACAAAAAGCGCAGAAAATGTGGAGTATCTATGCATTACCTCCAATGATACCCAGAAACGTATATTGGAGAAGTTGCGTGGTATGTCGAGTGGATTGTATTATACATACATAAGGACAATTGAATCACATACTGTCATGAACCAGAAGTTCATTGATTCAAAAGTTTACATGCTTTGGCATGACCGTCTGGGTCATCCAGGATCTACCATGATGCGTAGGATCATTACCAACTCTAATGGACATCCATTAGTGAGCAGACACATTGCTGCCTCAAATGATAACCTTTGCAAAGCTTGTTCTCAAGGGAAGTTGGTAATTAGACCATCACAACTAAAGGTTGATGCTGAATCCCCATCATTTTTGCAAAGAATTCAAGAGGATATTTGTGGGCCTATTCAACCATCATGTGGACCATTTCGATATTTTATGGTTTTGGTTGATGCATCTACCCGATGGTCACATGTTTGTCTCTTGTCTACTCGGAATGTAGCCTTTGCGAGACTTCTTGCTCAAATAATTAAGTTACGAGCACAGTTCCCAGATTATCCCATTAAGTCAATCCGACTTGATAATGTTGGTGAATTTACGTCTCAAACCTTTGATGATTATTGCATGACATTGGGCATTGATGTCGAACACCCTGTTCCTCATGTCCATACTCAAAATGGTTTAGCAGAAGCATTGATCAAGCAGCTTCAGTTAATAGCTCGCACTCTGCTTATGAAAACCAAATTGCTAGTCTCTGCATGGGGAAATGCCATCTTACAGGCTGCATCATTGGTTCGATTAAGACCTATAGCCAACCATCAATACTCTTCAGTACAACTCGTGTTTGGACATCAGCCAAACATTTCCCATTTACGAGTTTTTGGTTGTGTTGTTTATGTGCCTATTGCACCGCCGCAACGCACTAAAATGGGACCTCAGCGTAGACTGGGAATTTACGTGGGTTTTGATTCACCATCTATCATTAGATATTTGGAACCCTTGACAGGTGATATGTTTACAGCTCGTTTTGCTGATTGTCACTTTGATGAGATAATTTTCCCGTCGTTAGGGGGAGAAAAGACCGTTCCAGAAGAACGGAAAGAGCTGACATGGGTTGTTCCCACCTTGTCTCATTTTGATCCTCGCAGCATTCAATGTGAAAATGAAGTGAGAATGATCGTTCATCTTCAAAGCATTGCCAATCAAATGCCAGATGCATTTAATGATGCTATGAAAGTGATAAAATCACATATACCAGCTGCAAATGAACCTGCAATAATTGATGTCCCTGTTGGACAAAATAAAGTGGCAGCGAATGATTCATCTGGTGCACGCCTGAAGCGTGGTAGACCCCCAGGTTCAAAAGATTCAGCCCCTCGAAAGAGAAAGTCGAGGGCACAACTGAATCCAAATGAAGTCATTCAGGAAGAGAAAATGAATGATACATCCACAATTCATAATTCTGGACTTCCAGAAAAAGAAAATGTCATTGATGAGACATCTGTCCCTGAAGAGACAGAAGTACATGAAAGCAAAGAAATCTCCATAAATTATGCATGTACAAATGAATTGTGGGATCGGAATGAAATAATCATCGATGATATGTTTGCATTTGCAGTAGCCACTGAAATCATCTTAAGTAATGATATTGAGCCCCGCTCTGTTGATGAATGCAAACAGAGACAGGATTGGCCTAAGTGGAAAGATGCAATCCAGGCAGAATTAAATTCCTTGGAAAAGCGGAATGTTTTTGGACCAGTAGTCCAAACCCCGCCTAGTGTAAACCCCGTGGGTTACAAATGGGTATTCACAAGGAAACGCAATGAGAAAAACGAGATCGCAAGATACAAAGCACGACTCGTTGCACAAGGTTTTTCTCAAAGACCTGGAATTGATTATGAGGAGACATACTCTCCTGTAATGGACGTAATTACGTTCCGTTACTTAATAAGTTTAGTGGTTTCAGAAAGACTTGACATGTGACTTATAGATGTCATCACTGCGTATCTATATGGAGAATTAGATACTGACATCTATATGAAAGTCCTAGAAGGACTTAAGTTGCCTGAAACAAGTAATAAACCACGAGGTATGCTCTCGATCAAATTAAGGCGATCATTGTATGGTCTGAAGCAATCTGGACGAATATGGTATAATCGTCTCAGTGAGTATTTGATCAAAGAAGGGTATATCAACAATGTTATTTGCCCTTGTGTGTTCATTAAGAAATCCAATTCTGGATTCGCTATAGTGGCAGTATATGTTGATGATATGAATCTAGTTGGGACTCCTGAAGAGCTCAATAAAACTGTTGAATATCTGAAAAGCGAAATTTGAAATGAAAAACCTTGGGAAAACAAAATATTGTCTCGGCCTGCAGATCGAGCATTGTGCTAGTGAAATTTTGGTCCACCAATCAGCTTACATTGAAAAAATTCTGAAGCGATTTGGTATGGACAAGGCTTATCCACTAAGCTCGCCAATGGTCGTTCGTTCTTTGGACATTAAGAAAGATCCATTTCGGCCAAAAGAAGATGATGAGCTGGTCCTTGGTCCAGAAGTACCATATCTGAGTGCAGTAGGTGCTTTGTTGTATTTAGCACAATGTACTAGACCAGATATAGCCTTTTCAGTTAATTTGTTAGCAAGGTATAGCTCTGCTCCAACAATTCGTCATTGGAAGGGTATCAAAGATGTATTGTGATACCTTCGTGGGACAACAGACATGGGTCTCTTCTACTCAAAGAACTCCACAGATGACCAGGTCCTTGTTGGATATGCAGATGCTGGTTTCCTCTCTGATCCGCATAAAGCCCGCTCACAAACTGGATATGTGTTTAAGAATGGAGATACAACAATCTCATGGCGCTCAACCAAGCAAACATTAGTTGCTACATTTTCAAATCATTCAGAAATACTTGCTTTACATGAAGCAAGTCGTGAATGTTCTTGGTTAAGATCAATGATCCATCATATTCGGAATTCATGCGGTCTAGCTTCGAAGACAGACAACCCAACTGTCATCCATGAAGATAATGCAGCCTGTGTTGCCCAAATGAAGGAATGATTCATCAAGGGCGATAAGACTAAACACATATCTCCAAAGTTTTTCAGTGCTCATGAGCTTCAGAAGGCTAAAGTTATTGAAGTCAGACAAATCCGTTCAAATAAAAATCTGGCAGACTTGTTCACCAAATCTCTACCAAAGTGCACATTTCAGAAGTTAGTGCAAGGCATCGGATTACGTCGACTTACCAAACAGCTAAATTTGGAGAATGCGGAATCAGGGGGAGATACATATCAGAGGGAGCATCCCTGATACATGCTTGTGTTGGAAATGTGCCCTAAAACCAATCATATGATGATACTTTACGGACATTTCAAACTAATGTAGTTTAAATGTAAAGGGCAAAGATTATTGTTTGAGCCGTCTCATATAAATGTTATATGCTTAAACGATAAGTCCAAGGAATATGTGATTGGAAGAATGCGATCTAAAGAAGTTAGATTCATGAGACCATTCTTTCGTTGACACATCCTAAACGTTCCTGATCATAGGATTGTCAATTGGGCATTGACAGTCCGTTAAGATCAGTACGTGCTATGTCTTCTCTCAGGGAGAGTGACTAGTCTCGAGTCATTGGTGTGTGTGACATCAAGACAAGTACGTAGGTGCTCAATAGAGAATGAGTTCACTGAACACGATCAACGAAGAGTTCTCATATTCATGTCACATGAGAACTCATGTTTGGGATAATGCAAATTAGTCTTTTGACCTGAGGCATCACAGTTGTCTTGTGGTTAGGTCCTTAATCTTTGATTATGTCAAAGTCACTCCATCAGGAGGGTGTCCACGACATCGTTGGGGTTAAGCCACTTAGCCATGGAGGCAAGTGAATGCGCAACAAGGGATCTCTAACCTTCAAACTGTTTGAGGGAGAATACTCTATGATATGATTTAGAATCTCTGGCCAGAGTATGAATGAGATGTTGGAATGCGTTCCAGATCACATTCAAGGTAATCATATAAGCACAAGACTCACATTGGATAGTAGACATGAATAAACTATCAAACCAAACAATGTGGTCAAGAGTATTGTATTAGAGAAAGACCGTATTGCATTTGTAATCCTAAAACTGAATAGGTTCTCCACCTCTTCTGATTAGCTTGGGTAACCATGACATGCTGCTAGGCGTCAACCATGGTTTGTGGAAGCCCTAAAAGTGTATTATCACTAACGGGAGAATTGAAAGTAAGTTCCAATTCACAATCGATTTGAAAGAGTTTGAATCGCCCACTGCCTCGCTAAAAGGAACCTAATGGATCGTACACCGTGTAAGGTAAAGATTGAAGATTCAACGGAGATGAGTAAGAATAATTAAATGGTTTAATTATTTATGGCAAGGATTAATTAATATGTTAATTAATCAAACAAATAAGTTCGTTAAAGACCTCGGGATAGTTTTGGACCTTAAGGCCCAATGGGCTTCGAACGTCAAGTCCATTGACTTAAGTTGTATGACAACTTAATGAATAATGATTCACAAAGGCCCAAATAGCCCAATAAATCCCCTTAAATTCGGCCATTTAGAGGAGGGTAGTGAACTTGGCTTAATTGCAAGTTTGCCACTCCATTGTGAGGTGGTATAAAGACATCTTTATAGCCATTTCATCCTAAGGGTTTTCTAAGGAGTAAAGATGAGAACAAACTCTCATTTCTCTCTAGAAATGGCCGGCCACCTTGAGTAAAAACATCTAGCAATCTTACTTCCTCAAGGTCACTCATTTCTTCTCCAATCTTACCTTGGTGTGGAGACTTAGAGGTTCTCAATTTTGGGAACTTGGAGAAACCTTTTCATTCATCCAAATCCATGGATCTAAGATGCAAGGAATGAAGGCCCTCTCTTTGGGTGATTAGCCTTTGCTTATGCAAAGAGGAATCTACAAAAGTATTGATTTCTCAACTCACTTTGTTTTTGAGTTGAGTCTTGGTTCACCTATCTACTAGGCTTTGAAGTTCATGGGTTAAGTTTTGTTTTTGAGTGCATATAAACATGATTCCGCCTTTTAATTGTTAATTGCATGTTGTTGATGTTGCTCAAATGAACTTGTTTTTCACAAATTTTCCTTCAGCTTGTTGTACTCTTTTTCCTTCGATTAGGATTTTTCCCACTGGGTTTTTCCTATCAAGGTTTTAACGAGGCAACATAAGCATACTTGACACTATATCAACGATCCAGGAAAAGTTGTACTCTTTTTCCTTCGCTATGGTTTTTTCCCACTGGGTTTTTCCAAGCAAGGTTTTAACGAGGCAACTCATGTTGATATGTGGGCATCCAAGGGGGAGTGTTGAAAAGTCTCATGGGCAATGAATGCCCACAGTTTCATTAGTAGAATTCTTCAGCATGGGCAGAAGTTTTTAATGCCCATGCAAAGTGAAAGTGGAAAATGAATTGTATTGTCAGAGGACGCGTTATAAGTTTCAACATGCAGTTAATGCATCAGTTTGGAGTTGCTCTATAAATAGAGCACTCCATATGTTTTCATGTTACAGAAAATATAAGAAGAAAGAAAACTAGAGAAAAATATCAGTAACATCATCTATTCCTCTGCCTTTTATTGTTATCTGCCTGTGCTATAATTTTAGTGTGGCATTTTACATCTACCTTGCACCTACCATTAAAAGGTTATCTCTCAAACTTTAACCCTTTTATAACAAGTATGTAAAAGTTCCCACATCTGCAAATTTAGTCTTCCATTATTAAAACCATAAATGATTTTTTGGTTAGTGTCTTTGGCAACTACTAACCTTTTCACTTTTCCCTTGTCAAACAATTAGGTATGTTGTTAACTTATTTCTCCATACTATGAATTAGGGTGGTTGACTACATAGAATCACATAGGCTTAACTAACTAATTTTGAATTAGTTAGTACCGATTTTGGTCGTTTTATTTATTGGACAGAAATCTTAAAATAATAAATCTCTGCTGCTTTGCCATCAGATTTCGTTTTTCGCCATCAAATCTTGGTATTCCGGTTCTCGCGAACACAAGGATTGGAGCATGATTGTACAGTGACATAATAATTTTAAATGTTTAGCCAGCTAGTTAGGCCATCTTCAACCGAAGGATCTAGAGGGCCAGAAGGCCGAAAATAGCCCGAAAACCATCTCCAACCAAGGGCTAGGCCAGATGGCTGTGGAATCTAAGAGGGCCCCACGGAATCGGAGTGGGCTAGAGGGCTGGAGGGCTGGCTGCATGCAACCAACCAGACAGCCCGGGGCTGGCCAGAAAATATAGCTTTCCTGTCGGTTATAATCGACAGGAATATATTTATATTAAAAATTAAATGTATTATTGTCAGTTATAACCGATAGGATTGCTTAAAAAAAATTTGAATACAACAGCTAGTCAACTAGCCGTTGTATTCAATTTTTTATTTTTTTTATTTTTGGTTTTTTGGGCCAATTTTTTTTTTTTAAATTCTTAAAAATTCTAATTTTTTTTCTTATAAATACCTAAACCATTCATTAAATTTAAATTCTAATTTTTTTGGGCCAATTATCGTTGTAGTTTTTAAATTTAAGTTGTTGGATTTGAATTTAAGTTGTAGTTTTTAAATTTAAATAATAAATTATGTTTGGCCCTATGGCCCTTTAGCTCTCTGTTGGAGACGGTTTTTTGTGGCAGTGCTAAAACGAGCCCTCTGGTCCTCGATTGGAGATGAAGGCAAATATGGCCCTATACTGTTCATTAAAATATTAATATCTTAGAGAATCTTGGAGGGCCAGAGGGCTAAAACGAGCCATCTGGCCAGTCCTCGGTTGGAGATGGTCTTAGCTTCTTTTTCCTCCTTGCTAAATATTGTTGGAGGTTTTGAGACTGAAAGTCCCACATCGGGGCAAAGCATGGTTCACAATGACCTTTATATAGGTCTGTAACCCTACTTCCCCACCCTACCTTGTATTACCACCCCTCAAAAAAGTTAGAAAAAATTAAAACACTCTTTTTCCACCCACCTATATTCCTAAAATGTCCGTTACATATTCTACTATTTTACAGAAATTGAAAGAAATAAACTAAAAAAAGAACTCAACCCAACCACCATCACCCAACCCCTTACAACACAACGCAACTCGACAGCAACCTCTCGATCTTCATTTTTTCAAACAAGTCCAAAGCCTCATTCTCAAAGAAAGTGCAGAAATCATCGCATTCCAAGTACACATTTTTTTAACTACCATTTGCTGGAACACGTATCCAGCGCTATCCAAACAACCAGTCTTCCTGTAAAGATCCACCAACGCAGTCCCCAAAAACGCATTCAATTCAATCTCATTCCAAATAACATGCCCTATGGATTTGCTTTCTCCAATAAATAGATCCCAATAAATAGATCTCCAATAAATAGATCCCAACCCATCCTAATAGAAAAACAAAACAATATGACTTCAGTATCAAAAATTTTATAGTTGACACCAATGACGGTGTTACAAAGGTTAAAGGCACTAAAATTAGACAATATTGACACATAGGTTTACAAAGCCACTGATAAGAAATGGTACCCTATAGCACATTTGCTTGTAGTGAACATTGAATGGATGATAGCCATATACATATTTTGTATTATGCTATCAATAATTAGTAGAAATAAAAAAACATTAGTTTTTATTAATTCCAAGTTTTTACACATGAGAAAATCAGAATACATAAAGTTGCTTGTGGAAACATCTATTGAAGGATGGATACAATTCCTTTATTTATTACATAAATTGCAAGTGCCAAAAATACAACGTATAAAGGGGAAAACATCATATATACATAGTACTATCAAACTTCAGAAAAAATTCTTTTGAAACAAGCCACTTTCAATGCAATTGCTAGTGCTACCTTATCTTTGATGTTGTCAAAGAATTGAAAATAGGCATATCTCCACGATGTCCTTAAGATCAATGTGCCGCAAATGCCCCAAAAACCTACTATGAAGCCAAGTACCACACTGACATAGAACCACAACTTATCATGATTTCCATCTTCATTCTTGTTATTTGCATCCTTAGCTGGGAAAGTGTCATCTCCAGGGCAATTAGTTGGGAGAGGAATGCCACATAGCGATGGATTGTTCATATAAATGGACAAATCATTGAGTGTTTGAAGCTGGCTTCCAGAAGGAATTCTTCCAGTCAAGTTGTTATAAGACAAGTTCAAGTGGGACAAAGAGGTTAAAAATGAAAAGCTTTGAGGAATATGTCCTGAAAGGTGGTTGTGCGAGAAATCAAGAGTTTCGAGCAAATGCAAGTTTCCGATCTTGGAGGGGATCTTTCCAGTCAATTGATTCATGGACAAATTCAGGGTGCCCAACAGGAAGAGGTTGCTTATTTCTTCAGGAATCTCACCTTGTAAATTATTTGATGAAAGATCAATGCTCTTTACAAGTTGTAGAGTCTTGTTGTATACAAGCTCCGCTCCTTTTAGTGTCAGTGTGGCTTGCTCAAACATCATACGGAAGGCATTAGAATTATTGTTGACCAGCGAAGTTAAATTATCCAAACACTTGGGAATAGTACCTGAAAGGCTGTTGTGACTAAGATCGAGGATGTGAAGGTTCCGAAGATTGCACAGTTGTTGGGGAATATGTCCTGTAAAAACGTTGGATCGTAATTGTAGCCTATACAACAAGGATACATTTGATCCTCCTATCCATAGAGGTATGTTCCCAAATAAATTGTTGTGTCCAAGATCAAGACCCTTTAAACCAGAACAATTTTGTAAGGAATCAGGAATTTCACCGCCAAATTTATTGTTGTTGAGCTGTAATACTAGCAGTGAACTTAACATCCCCAATGAAGTGGGAATATTGCCAGAGAGATTGTTGTGACCAACATCTAGAAAATCCATATAACTCCCCACACTCCATGCACGAGGCATTTCCCCAGAAAATTGATTGCTCCTTATGGACAAGTATCCCAAGTTTTGCATGTTGCAGATGGAGGAAGGAATAGTGCCATTCAAATGATTCTCAGAAAGAGACAAAATTGCCAAATTGGGCATCATTTGGTCAATATTGGAGGGAATTGGCCCGGAGAATAGATTGCTTTGAAGATAAAGGGTATAGACATTAGGGAACCGCCAAAGTGGGAGTGGGCCCTCCAACTGATTATGACTCAAATCAATATTATCTAAATTTGGAAATTTCAAACGGGATGGAAAGTTTCCACGTAATTGGTTGTTAGATAAATCCAAATTTTTGAGTTGGGAAGACATCTTCAACAACCATTCCTCTAGTATCGAATCTTCAGAGATTCCAATACCACTAAGAGTGATGTCGATCAGTTCAGTTTGAGATTGAAGCCATACCCAAAAACCAGGACCTACCTGACAGTTTATGATCGCAATTGATAGGAGCTTGAAAGGAGGAACCCAAACAGAAGCCACGTCAAAAATGAGGGACATGGGTGGGTCTGTGACTTGAATTCCTACTTGAAAATCTTGTAATCTCGTGAGGTTTCTGAAATGGACTTCCGTTAGAGTACCTTCCCATGAATTATAAGACAAATCGAGGTGAACTAGCTCATAGAGTTGTCCCAAACATTTTGGAATGTAGCCATTCATCTTATTAGAATAGAGGTACAATGATTTCAAGGATGACAAGTTTCCGATGGAATCTGGAATTGAGCCCACCAAAGAGTTTCCACCAAGGTTGAGATCCTGCAAATTCTTTAACATTCCTATGGAGGCCGGCAGTTGGCTTTCTAGCTCACAATAAGACAAATCTAGCGACTCCAATGAATTATTTGGACAATTTGAGACGCTCCTCCAAAACTCTTCAATCCCCCCACCATCAAACTTGTTGTCAGAAAGGCTTAGGACCTTTAGCTTGCACAAATTTCCAATGACTTTCGGAATTTGACCTTTTAAGCTTGTTCCAGATAAATCAAGGTGTTCTAGAGATTTGAAGTTTGCAAATTCATTTGGAAAAGGACTACTGAAATTATTCGACGATAGATCAAGTGTCATGAGGCTGCTAAGATTAAAAACCCAATTGGGAAATGAAGAACATTTAATACTGTTATTCGACATATGAAGGACCAAAAGTGATGTCAAGTTAATCCTTTGGAGTGAGAGTGGAATGCTTTCAATTTGACACGAAGATAAGTGTAACTCTAACAATGAAGGAAGCATGTTAATATCATATGCCCAACTGGCTCCTGTGCGGCTAAGGTCCACGTAATTGAGATTAAGGTATTTTAGGGAAGAGAGGTGAGAAAGCCAAGTCAAGTTTCTGGAAGACAAGTGGAAATTCATCCCGAGATCAAGACTATTCAGGCTTGACAGGTTACCAAGAGAGGGGGGAATCTCTCCCCCAAATGATGCAAAGGAGAGATTGAGATATTGCAAACTTTTAAGCTCCCCAAAGAACATCGGAATGCGAATGCCTTGAAACTTATTGTAGCTGAGGTCCAGGTATTTTAAATGTTTCAAGCTCAACAAAGAAGCATTTATCTTACCTCCCAAGAGAGACCTTTCATAAGCCGACTTGTCCCACTCGGCATAAGAATGGGAATCTGGATACGGATTCCGGAGGTCCATCTTCACAACATGGTCGGTGCTGTTGTTGCATGAAATTCCTTCCCATTGACAGCAATCATGACCCACCCAAGAAGAAAGCCTACCAGAATGATCAGCAAGATGTTGTTTAAAGCTGACAAGTGCTCGCCTTTCTTCCTCAATGCATAATGGTTTCACAGTGCTGGTGCTCGGAACTCCGATATCACCCAAGCAGATTATGGCAGTGGGTAGATACGTAGATGCCAAAAGCAAAATGAGAAAAGAGAGAGAAATATTGAGGGGATTGAAGAAGGTGTTTGCAAGCAAGGTATCCATAGGAGAAATCAGTATATATATTCCCCAGTTGGTTGCAGATGAACACAACAAGTGAACTCTAACTCATATATATAACAAAGCAATGAGAGCTTAAAAGAAAATAGTGCTACGCAGCGTGCATCAACTCGATTGAGTTTCACGCGTTTACATTCGTATTCACACCATGAAATTGCAAGGAAGGAGAGATCGAGTGGGGAGGGGGACTACTTGACAAGGACACAAATGCTCCTGCCTACTTTTAAGTCAACTTCTAATTTCTAAGTCAATCTCAGAAAAGTATACAAGTTCACAATTTTAGACATTTCCCTGTTCAAAGTGTTCAAAGTATCAAACACGTTTGAATAATCTCGTTTGTTAATTTTAGGGAACAAAAATGATAAAAAAAATTATAATGTGTTTGGATTTTTTATGGCTAAATTATATTACAAAAAATGATAAAAAAAAATTATAATGTGTTTGGATTTTTTATGGCTAAATTATATTTTAACATCATCATATTTTTATGGCTAAATTATATTTTAAGTCTACTTCTAAGTCAATCTCATAATTTCTTTCTGTGGAAAAGTATGAAAGTTCACAATTTTAGACTTGTTCGCCGACATAAAGTTGGACATTTCCTTGTTTAAAGTGTTCAAAGTATCAGACACGTTTGTAACACCATCGTATCAATTTCATCTTCCTAATCAATCAACAAGTGTAGTCAATGAGATGTGCTACAATAATACGTCAACCACGGAGTTGTTGCGGTTGTAGCTCCCAGGACATATAGTAACTCAGAAATTGTTGTTTTAATAATTTTCTTTCATAATATTACACGAGGTCACAAGTTTGAATCATTTTGTCCGTTATCAAGACAAGAACTTAGGACTTGACTATACTGTTTTCCAATACTAGGTCGTATTTCCCAAACTTCCAAAAGTGTTTCTCAAGCGAGCAACATTAGCACCAACAACTTGAGCCACCTTCTTCCCGTCTTTAAAGAATTGGAATGTAGGCTGCACCAAAACGCACACAACAGATCAGAAACCAAATGGACCTTGGATTTTACCATATTCAAGTTAGAACATATAGAATTACTATGACGGAACCAGCAATAACCCATCTATATGAAATTTTATACTTAAATAGATAAGTTGTATGAAAATATGGCAAGTTTTCTCAAAACAAAAAGATTTTGAAAACCAGAAAAAACCCAAAAAAAAAAAAAAATTACCTTTAGCTTTGCTGACTGCGGTGCTAAATTGATCCTCCGACTTAATGATTGACAACAATATTAGAGGCACCTGAAATTCAATCAACAATTCAAGTTATTGAGCCATTCCCAAACCCAAAATTTAAAAATTGAAACTTTGAACAATGGCGACAACAATAACAGAA
This sequence comes from Pyrus communis, assembly GCF_041283825.1. Classification (NCBI taxonomy): domain Eukaryota; kingdom Viridiplantae; phylum Streptophyta; class Magnoliopsida; order Rosales; family Rosaceae; genus Pyrus; species Pyrus communis. The sequence continues at coordinate 7,510,431 of NC_142569.1, forward strand.
ATATGGAGTACCTGAGGGCGAGGAGAGAGGTCGGACTTGCAGAAAGTGAGGGTTTGGGAAGTGGTGGAGGGAATTGGAGAAGGGTTTGGAGGTGGAAGGAGATGCTGTGGGCGGCGGAGATGCTGTGGGCGGCGGAGATGCTGCGGTGGGGATTGAAGAAGCCAGGGTTTGGAAAGAATTGGAAGGAAGGTTGTGACGATGAAGAAGCGCTGCGCAGAACTTGCTGCGATTGCCGATTCGGTGATGTTGTTTGGGCCTAGTCCATAAGGCAAAAATACAAGAAGAGCCCAAAACAATTATTACGTATATGCGCCAGTTGGTGAAGGTATATAGGCCTAGTCCATAAGGCCCACACAACGCATAAAGATTGTTTTATAAGCCATATTAGGGAGTGGTCGAGCTCAAAATCCCGGGTTCAAGGTAAATGCTCTAAATCAACTGCAGCGACAAATTCGTTGCCACGCAAATATTGTCGTGTGAAAACATGTTGACATGATGGGCGTGGTTGGTACGTAGACGGGACAGAAAGAGACGAGATGGAAAGGAGGTTTTTTGTGCTACGTTTGGTATGCAGGCCATAGTAGAACGAACTACTTTTGTCTCATTGTGTTCCGTCCCACCTCACGTACCAAACGAGGCTTATGTGTGAAATGCATTTTTGATTATGTGTTTCTGCTCGGATTTCAATTTGAACTCGTGTATTTCAATTTAACTAATATAGTACGTATGTTTTTATTTCAGTTTAATTAATATGGTACGTATGTTTTTATTTCAGTGTAAGGAGTCCCCCATTACATATAATTAGCATGTAAAAGCTCCCACATCTGCAAGTTTAGTCTTCCATTATTAAAACCATAAATGATTTTTGGGTTAGTGTCTTTGGCAACTACTAACCTTTTCACTTTTCTCTTGTCAAACAATTAGGTATGTTGTTAACTTATTTCTCCATACTATGAATTAGGGTGGTTGACTACATAGAATCACATAGGCTTAAATAACTAATGTTGAATTAGTTAGTACCCAGTTTTTGGTCGTTTTATTAATCGGACAACAATCTTAAAATTCAAATTTCATCGCTCTGCTGCTTTGCTGTCATATCTCGTTTTCTGCCATTAAATCTTGTTACTTCGGCTTAAGATCTCGTTGTTCTTTCGTATGTTCGAGAACCGAACACAAAGATTGGAGCATGAGCGTACAAGTGACATAATAATTTTAAATGTTTAGCTAGCCAGTTAGTTTCTCTCTCCTTCTCCCTAAAAATAGCGAGCCACGGTACTAAAAACTAAAATAATTAGTATGTTGGACTTGTTATTACTGCCTTTTAAGTTAAAGTAGCCAAAATAACCTCTTTTAGAGAAGTTGTTGGTGATGCTCTTTGATTTCAATTTAAAATTAGTTAGATTAGCTAGTGTGTTTGGTTAAGTTGCTAACAGTGAATCTAGGTGTTATGTTAAATTCCGATTTTGGTCCTTTTATTAATTATATATCATGCACTTGCACTTGCAATATTATATACTGAAGGTACCCACAAATGACCAAAGTTAAAATCTAACCTAACATTATATTATCGTGATTTGATCTTTGTTAGCGATGGTTTAATGTGGTCTTAATTGCTAGTATGATATTATATATGCCTTAGTATAGGTCTGTCTCGTCTTCCGTTTTGTGACAAATTTGTTCTATTGGTGCTTGTGCTAGTTTCGGTGACGTTTGTGGTTGTAGCCAGTTAAGATATTACTCATTATGTTTATTTGTTTATCTCTAGATAAGTAATTTGGTTACTGAAGAATATGAACTCATGTTACAACATTGTATTTGCTATTGTATTTTAATGAAAAATTGCTATCGCTTCTTGTAAAAAAAACATGAGAAAGAAATCATTTTCGAGGATGACAAACTAGCTAGTTTTCTAGATGATTTGATATCATGATATTATTATTTGACAAACCCTAGGTTAGATTTGGTAGGAGACCAATTAGCTAGTCTAGTCACAAGTCACAATTGTCCATAACTAATATGGGGTGTTGGTCATGGACGACGTTGCACCAACTATATATGCCTGTTTCAGATCACCTGCTATTCACCAAGAACACTAACATATATTAAAACCCTTCGATAAAGACATCCCCAGTTTGTATGTCCCAATCATCCATGGAGGATGGCACAGACTTAAAGCAATTCTACTGGGTTAGATTTTGATGGATTTAGTTGTTCATCTAAACCTAGGGATATCACCTAATTCTACTGTGCAAAATTACCATATTGCCCTCTCTCGATCATACGTTACCGTAAAGTACAGCTTGTATTCCAAATTTTCCACGTCGGATGGGCAGAGAAGAAGTGGGTGCCACGTCAGTCAGCTGTGCCATTTGGAGGTCGACAGAGCTGTGTTTTGGTGGAAGGATGAGCTGTCTTCTTATCTTGCTAAATTCGAGCATGCATGCGTTGTAGTAGTAGTGGATCGTTATTCATCCCCTTAATTTCTCTGTATTTTACACTACCTTTTCTTCTCCATCAAGTATCAAGTAAGTGGAAGCAGGTCATCTTTCCAAAATGAATGGCTCTCGTTTATTGCGAGTTTGCATGGCAATATGGCATGCCTGCCGAAGTGAAAGACAAATGATTTTTATTCATAGGAACTTATGGAGTCTGCTTGATAATTATTTCATTTATTTCTTTTAAGTTTTGTTTTTGTGTCGGAGATAAGACAAAAGTACGTGGAAATAAAAATGAGGTAATCGCTACCTAAGGGAGTATTAGAAGAATTAGAGAGCTGTGGAAGAAATTAACAAAAAAAAAAAGTACACAAAACAAAAATGATTTAAGTTGTTTTTTCTTTAAATTATTTTGTTTTTATTCATCTATCTTGTTTTTTTTTTTTTTCACTCTCTCCACCATTTTTCATTCATCTTTTCTCTTATATACTTTGATTTATCTCAAGCATAAAAGATAACAACTAAAAATGAAATAGTTATTGTACGGATACTTAATCCTTTGATAATTAAGGACCGAAAATGATTTGCATTTGCATAATGATACATGGAATAAAGAATGATGGTGGAGAGAGGGAAAAAAAAACTAACAGATTACACAAAGTGTACATCAATTTTATGCTTGAGAAAAGGTGAAGTGTATAAGAGTAAAGATGAATGAAGAATGATGGAGGAAAGTAGAGAAAAAACAAGATGAATGTATAGTTAATCCACTAGTCTTTAAATTTGACAAAAAAAAAAAAAAACTAGTCTGTTTCCAAATGATGGTTGCCTTTACTAAGTTAAAAAGAAGATCTCAAATTTGATTTTCATGTACGAGAATGTGAGAAATGTTGGTGGCGAGTTTAATATCTCATTGTGGTTGATTATACAACTATGACGACAATATATATTTAAACTCTTTAGTCAAAAGGAAATTGTTATTAGCATTCCAAAAATCTCATTTCGTACTCCAAAGTTTCTATAATTAGGAAGAAAATAACACTTGTGAGGAGTGTAGAATGAGATTTTTGGAGTGCTAATTACAGTTCCCTAGTCAAAATAGTTTCCGAGATTAGCATAATTCCTCAGGTCAGTCTCTGTCAGTGAAAACCGATAGAAGTGATATCTGAATTTATCCACCGTAAATCATTTTGGTCATTCCGTGAATAATTTATCAATATCTTTTGTCGCATGAACGACCACGTGACCATTTTTTTAAGGGTATTTTTGTCAAATCAATCATTCCACTTAGCGAGGATATTGACAAATTTTTCATGAAATGACTAAAATGATTTACGATCGATGGATAAACTCAAAGATCACTTATATCGATTTTCATTGTCAGAGACCACAATGAATAGTGCCAATTTCACGAATCATTTTGAATAAAAAAAAACCTATACATTTTTGTAGTTGCCGTTCGTTTAAAAGCAAAATCGAAAGTTTGTTAACTTATCACCTAGAATAGAACATTGCATTCACCAATCTGAAAAGTTGTTACTATATGAAGTAAATATCCTAAACCCTAACAGGCTAACCCTAAAGAAATTCTCATCCGCAATTACTTAAGCCAAGGTGAGAAAGCGATCTGCGAAACCACCAACTTACCATGGGTTTCAATACCGGTCAAAGCATCCGACGGCTGCGGTCTCCGCTGCAATATGCCGGCAAACTATCGTCACGCTTTTTCGTTATATCCAACAAAGACTCCGTCACTCTAAGCAAATTCACTTCGTAGTTCCCAAACTACCCTCTCACAAGTTCGCTCTTCTTTTCCTTTCCCTCTGAAAACTGAGGTAGGCGGCTCCGGACCAAGTTGGCCGTAAATTACACGTTTTCGACGACTCCTAGCAAAATAAACGTGGTCTTTTTTTCTTTTTTTTTTTTTCCGACAAATTCCAATTTTAATTTCGGATTTCATGGACAAAAAGAAAGAATAAACGAGAAAAACAATAGACCTTGAAGGGAGAAAAGCACATGGCCAGGTGAGGTGACCAAAGCAAAAACCGTGGGTGCACCTGGTATTGACAAATCTGAGATGCCTATTTTAACAAGGTGCGAAAAGACATTTGTAGCCCAGCTAGTTCTAAAACCCATAATAAATTGAGATTAGCTAAGGAGACTCTTTAAAAATGAAAATTTTCATAGAGTTTATGTCATCTTATGTTTTTTGTACAATGATTTATAATATTGGCACATGAATCAATGTTAGCCCTAGTTTGAGAATGTCTCCTTAGCATTCCTCATGAACTTATGTCCACAAGTTGCACACTAACAGTAATATAATAATCTGGAATGTGACGTGGCATACTCGAAAGGTCTAAAAAATGGAATGAGAATCCTTCAATCACGTTTGTTTATCGTATATTGTGCGGTTAAAAATTATTGTAATTTTTTTAATTTAAAATTGAATATAAACTATACCTAAAAAAAAAATTTGACCGCACAATGTGTAATGAATGGATGCGAATGAAGAATTCCCGTAATCCTTACAAAGAGGATCAGAAGAGAATCCTCATTCTAAAAAAATGCATTGGAAAGAAGGTCAGATTAACTCAAAAGGTATAAGAAATGCATTTTATATTTCTTGCAAGCAATTTGAGTTGTTTTGACCCTCCGCTCCTCATGATCTGGAATCCGTAATGCTGTATGTTTGGTATAATTGTTATGAAACTAATTTTCATTCCAATTTCTTTATTCTTTGTATTAATTTTTTTGATGACTCTTAAGAAGTTTCATTAAACTTTTCCCTTCATAAAAGTCATAAAGGTCAAATAATTAATGTTTTTTGCAAATAAAAGTTGCATAATTACTAATAATAAGGTTTAGAATATACCAAGGAAAAGAAAGCAAACAAACTTGATGTGAATGCATTTGGTCAAAGTCTAATTTGTTACCTTTAAAGTAAACAAGATATAATCATAAACTTTTTTTTGAATGGGTATCACAACTTTCTTTGGCCAATAAGATACCATCACATTAGTCTAATAGAAAAGACTGATCATCATGAAAATTTATTTTTGAATAAGTTGTAATTAATCAAGTGATTCTTTTTTCACTATGAAATATGTCAAACAATTTTGATACATAATCTCATTGCGCTACTAATTTATAGTCTGACAGCAAAATTATCGGTGTAATAAGAGGAGGTTGCAGGATGTCCAATATCTTAGTGGATATAATGTTGAGTTTCTACTCGTGCGGCCTGAGTTTGAAACTTCTTATTTCTTAAATTATTATAATAGTTTCGAATCCTGCTCCATTAATAATTACATTTACACATCCTGACAACCGGATTTAAAATTTTTGTTTTCGAAGTTGTGTTGTTTGTGTAATCCGTTACGGGAGAAGAGAAACATACGCAAACAATTCAAGTCCAATTAGGACATTGACAAGTTGAAGTTTCCCTACGAACTTAACCAAGACACGTTTTATTGTATTTACGAATACACACGCCACATTGGCCTTGAAGCCACCTCCTTCGTGCGGTACAAAGACCACCCAAGTGGGAAGTACAACTCCCAGAAGGGCAGTACCAACTCCTCATATTTGTAATTACCAAATTACCAGAAATACACAAGGGCAAAACCGTAAAAACGCCACCCTCCCTCCCCACCAGCTCTCCCAAGACTTTGGTTAGAAAATTGCTGTCTCAACCATCTCCCTCGGAAAAGTCTCCTCCATCCTCCCCTTCTCTCTCTACAAAAACAATCTCTATTTTTTCTCTCTACAATTCGCTCCATTTTTTTTTGTATAAATTTCTCTGTCTTTTTTTTCTATCGGCTCGGTACCTTACAATGGCGCCGAGTCCCAGAGACCTCCAGCTTACCCAAGTCTCCGCCCGAGCTCCGACGTCGATGGTTGCCGCCGGCGACTTCGGCGATTTGGAGGACGTGAGGCTCCTGGATTCGTATGAGAATTCGGAGGGAGTTGAAGCGGGGATGAAGAGGGTTCAAGTCAGAGTCTCTGGTATGACGTGTGCTGCTTGCTCGAATTCTGTCGAAGGTGCTCTGCAGAGCGTCAATGGGGTTCTCACGGCCTCCGTGGCGTTGCTCCAGAACAGGGCCGATGTGGTTTTTGATCCGAGATTGGTCAAGGTTAGTCAAATTTAGCTTTTGATCGGATGTGGTTTTTGAATGCTGGTGGGTTTTGCTGGGTTTTTGGGTGTTTCTGGCTGAATTGGGCAATTGGGTTCGTGTCCGTTTTCGAAATTTTTTGAGCTTTTGTTAGTTGGTTTTGGGCGTTTTGAAGTACGGTTTAGTCCTGCTTGCTTAATTTTTAAAAAGTTTGGTTTTTTTTCTTTTTAAATTGTATTTGAGTGTTGATCTTAAGGCGGATGGTATCATGGGTTAGTGAATTTTGAGCTTTGGTAGTTGTTTTGGTGTTCCTTAGTGTTCGAAAACACTGAGGATTAGTGTCGTTCTCGAATAATCCTAGGATCGAATTTTGGTTGATCATGCTTGTTTTTTGTTTATGCTTTATGTTGGACTGGATCATGATTAAGGGTTAATTATTTGGTACTTCAGTTATTATGTGGTTTTACTTTATATACTTGGAGCTGCAATCATGATAGGAATTAGGCTAAAGTGACAGATTATTCTTCCGCATCCCCTCTTTAATGATGGGCTTTCTCTCTCTCTCTCTCTCTCACACACACACACACACACACATTTACTTTTTGTTGGACTCAAATTATGTCTTATATGGTGCATTTTGAAAAAAAAAATTGTGATTGGTTTGGTGGACACTTTTCTTGTAAATTTTGAATAAGGATGACTCAGATATAACATATGCCCTATTCCGGGATAATGTAAGGTTGTTAGTAATCCGGATAATGTAAGAAACCTGCATTTGAATCAGCAATTGTTGAAATCAGTGAAGCTGCTGATTACATGCCATTAGTACTATAAATGTGCAAACTTTCTCTCTGAAACTCTCCTTGCTCTTATGTAATTTGTACTTCAATAAATCAGGACTCTTTCACATTTTTACTTTCACTAGTACTTGCTCCAAAAAGTTGGATACTAGGCTTTGCTTGCTATTTTCCTGCATCGTATCTGCACTTGTTGGCTGAATTGGTTATTTTCGACCGTTGTAATGGGTGATGTTCCTATGAACTACACAGAAGCGTTCAAACGATTTATATGATTGGTAGGTTGCCAATTTAATTCTAAATATTTTGTTGCCCTTCCTTGGAAATTTCTCGAGTAAAGTTCTGGCCAACTTTCTTAATCCTTGATCTTCCTTGTGTGTTCTTCAGTTGATTGCTTGAGGGGATAATCATGATTGTATACTGCTTACCAACTTGTTTTTGAGAAGTACGGAGGTTTTTAGTTACTGAGACTACTTTAGCGCTGTTCATTCAGGATGAAGACATCAAGAATGCAATTGAAGATGCTGGGTTTGAGGCAGAGGTTATACCTGAGCCCAGTGCAAGTGGAACAAAGCCACATGGTACCCTGTCTGGTCAGTTCTCAATAGGAGGTATGACCTGTGCTGCCTGTGTGAACTCTGTTGAAGGTATTCTAAAAGGGCTTCCTGGGGTCAAAAGAGCTGTAGTAGCCCTGGCAACTTCACTAGGGGAAGTGGAGTATGATCCTCTGGTAATTAGTAAAGATGAGATAGTGAATGCCATTGAAGATGCTGGTTTTGATGCATCACTTGTACAGAGTAGTCAACAGGATAAAATCGTACTTGGAGTTGCTGGCGTATTCAGCGAGATGGATGCAGAGACTTTAGAAGCCATAATTAGCAATTTGAAAGGGGTAAGACATTTTCATGTTGACAGGATTTCAAGAGAACTTGAAATCCTCTTTGATCCTGAAGTTGTCACTTCTAGATCCTTGGTGGATGAGATTCAGGAATCAAGCAATGAGAAATTTAAACTACAAGTGGCAAACCCTTATACAAGAATGACTTCTAAAGATATCAATGAAGCCTCAAATATGTTTCGGCTGTTTCTTTGCAGTTTGCTTCTCAGTGTGAGTATATTTCTTTCTTAACATGCACATGGTTATATGCTTTATCAATAGAAAAAATGACCCATGATTATGCTATATGTCATACCCTTAGTTTTTTCCTCTTCCCTTCATTCTTGTTCAATTCTGTTTGCCTAATTTGCCTAATTTGCCTGATAGCAGTACAGTATTGAACAGACCACTTCTATCATAAGAGAAATTAAGTTAATTAATTTTAAAGTTCAATTTTCTAAACAGAAGCATATTGTTTCTTAAGTAGTTCATTCAGAATGCATCGAGACACTGGTTATTGGGAGCTCCTTTAGACACTTAGTCCTAATATTTTCTTATGTTTTTTATGTATGCATGCATAAGTACTAAGTATAGATATGTATATATTACTTTTAAAATCTGTTAACTGACATAAATAAATTGTCTCCAGATTCCTATCTTTTTCATTCGAGTAGTTTGTCCTCATATCCCGCTTCTTTATTCGTTACTGCTCTGGAAATGTGGGCCCTTTGAAATGGGTGATTGGTTGAAGTGGGCATTGGTCAGTGTTGTTCAGTTTGTTATTGGGAAGCGCTTCTACATTGCAGCTGCCAGAGCCTTACGAAATGGTTCAACTAACATGGATGTTTTGGTCGCATTGGGAACTTCGGCCTCTTACTTCTATTCTGTATGCGCACTTCTATATGGTGCAGTCACTGGCTTCTGGTCTCCAACATACTTTGAAACAAGTGCCATGCTAATAACATTTGTACTTTTGGGGAAATATCTGGAGTGCCTTGCAAAAGGAAAAACATCAGATGCCATCAAGAAGTTGATAGAACTTGCTCCAGCTACAGCATTGTTAATTGTCAAAGATAAAGGTACATTGTTCCGTTCCGTTTGTTTGTTTTGTTTTTCATATTTTATTTTTCTTCCTCCATTACCAATTGATATTCCATGTCCCTGTGTTTTAATATTTGATATTGTTATCATAATTTAACCAATCATTCTGTTTGTTTGTTTTGTTTTTCATTTTTCTTCCTCCATTACCGATTGATATTTCATGTCCCTATGTTTTAATATTTGATATTGTTATCATTCTTTAACCAAATCAAAGTTTATGGTGGAATTGAATATAAAATTCTAGATAAGTGGCTAATTTGATTAAATTGTTTATTAGGTGGGAAAGTCATTGGAGAAAGGGAAATTGATGCCTTGCTGATTCAGCCCAGGGATGTGTTAAAAGTTCTTCCTGGTACCAAAGTTCCTGCTGATGGTATGGTTGTGTGGGGTTCAAGTTATGTCAATGAGAGTATGGTGACTGGTGAAGCTATACCTGTTTCAAAGGAAGTAAATTCATTAGTTATCGGAGGAACGATAAATTTACATGGAGCTCTTCACATACAAGTTACAAAAGTTGGATCCGATACTGTTTTAAGTCAGATAATTAATTTGGTCGAGACTGCTCAGATGTCCAAAGCTCCTATTCAGAAATTTGCTGATTTTGTAAGTGCTGGAAATGTAGTTTTTGAATTAGTTTTTCTATGTGATACTTATGCTATATATGAATATCATTTTCAAGGGTATTATGGAATTATTTCTTATAAAGTTGCTTGTGAGAAGTTGCCAAGTCCCCCTATAGTTTTTAGCCCTTCTTTATTTCCACAAAAGCTAATTCATTAACTTCTGTAAAGTTTAAAGTAAAGTGCAACTAATGTCTTCCATCTCTCCATAACTGCAGATTGCTAGCATTTTCGTCCCTACTGTAGTTGCCTTGGCATTGTTGACATTGTTGGGTTGGTAAGTTCACCGTATTTATTATGGTCTTTCGCATAATTAGTGAATTTGTAAGTTGAGAATGTTTAGGCCAGCTATCGATAACTTGTATGTTCTCGCTTTAGGTATATTGCTGGAGCCTTTGGAGCTTACCCAGAAAAGTGGCTCCCTGAAAACGGAAATCACTTTGTATTTGCCCTTATGTTTTCCATATCGGTTGTGGTAATTGCATGTCCTTGTGCACTGGGCTTGGCAACACCAACTGCTGTCATGGTTGCAACGGGGGTTGGGGCTAATAATGGTGTGCTGATAAAAGGGGGAGATGCTTTGGAAAGAGCTCAGAAGATCAAGTATGTGATATTTGATAAAACTGGTACGCTGACCCAGGGAAAAGCGACAGTTACTACTGTAAAAGTTTTCACGGGAATGGATCGTGGAGAATTTCTTAAATTGGTGGCTTCTGCAGAGGTAACTTTCTATTACCTCTCCAGAGAAACCTTCTTTCTATAGCATTATGTTTTTTTAATTCAAATGTTTTCTCTGGTAGCCCTTGGAAATATGACATCTAATATTGTTACATGCTTTAATATAAAGTTCTAAACATTCAACTGCAGAAAGTTGACAGCTATTTTATGTCCGCTAATATATTTTTTTTATATTTTCCTTTTGTTGGCTCAGGCTAGCAGTGAACACCCATTGGCAAAAGCAATAGTGGAATATGCACGCCATTTTCACTTTTTTGATGAGCCTTCCGTAACTAACGATGCCCCAAACAAGAGCAAAGACACCACACTTTCTGGATGGCTTTTTGATGCCTCAGAGTTCTCTGCTTTGCCCGGAAGAGGTATACAGTGCTTTATAGATGGAAAACTTGTTCTGGTGAGTTCTAAATTTCCATATGGCTTCCATCCTGATATGCTTCACCATCCATGGTTGCTTATTGGAAGTATTGTATCCTAAACAGGTCGGTAATAGGAAGCTGATGAGTGAAAGTGGAATCGACATTCCTACACATGTAGAGAACTTTGTAGTAGAGCTGGAAGAAAGTGCAAAGACAGGCATACTTGTTGCATATGAAGGCAATTTAATTGGTGTTTTGGGGGTTGCGGACCCTCTAAAAAGAGAAGCTGCCATAGTGATAGAAGGACTACGTAAGATGGGTGTCATACCAGTCATGGTTACTGGGGATAATCGGAGGACAGCACAAGCTGTTGCTAAGGAGGTTAGTATATATCTGTTTATCCATTAGTCAAACTAAGATCTGATAATTTTGACAGAAAAAAATGTGCAACTTTGGCTTTTATTTCGAGTTACATTTTTCATTTGGTTTTGGATGCAATCATGTTTGACCTTATATGAACTAAAGAGTGTCTCGTATAAACTGAAAGTTGGAGATTATTTTTGGACTTCAAGCGGGTACGGTTATTTCCTTTTCTGAAAAAAAAAAAGGGATTTAATAATGATTTGGTAACGTTTAGTCATATGATTTCTATGTTTTAGTTGCGTAGACGTTTGACATTCATGTGAATACATTGCTGGGCAGGTTGGCATTCAAGACGTGAGGGCAGAGGTAATGCCGGCTGGAAAAGCTGATGTGGTTTGTTCATTCCAAAAAGATGGAAGTATAGTTGCCATGGTTGGTGACGGAATCAATGACTCTCCTGCCCTAGCTGCTTCTGATGTTGGTATGGCAATTGGGGCGGGGACGGATATTGCAATTGAAGCAGCTGACTACGTGCTGATGAGAAATAACTTGGAAGACGTAATCACAGCCATTGATCTCTCAAGGAAAACCTTTACTCGTATTCGATTGAATTACGTGTTTGCCATGGCGTACAATGTGATCGCAATACCTATTGCCGCAGGGGTCTTCTTCCCATCGCTGGGGATCATGTTGCCGCCATGGGCAGCCGGTGCATGCATGGCTATGTCATCTGTAAGTGTTGTATGCTCTTCTTTGCTCCTTAGGAGGTACAGAAAACCCAGACTTACCGCCATACTGGAAATAGTTGTAGAGTAGGAAGTAAAACGGGATAAATAGTTCGAATTGGACTTTATCCCAATTTTGTGCATTACGTTTTCTCCTTGTGTGCTTGTGATGGGGTGTAATTTTATGCCTCATTCGTTGTAAATGCCCTCTACTTGTATAATAAGTTCCCTTTCTTTCTTGTTTCGTTTCTCGTCGATTTGATTTTTGACATTCATTGGAAAGAATTAGAGGTTCTGTGTTTACCTGAGTTTTTCCAAAGAGAGACGTTATGTATGAAGATACTTGGTAAGTGGTAGGTTTTGGAGAAGGAGAACCAACTCCAGGAATTATTGGTTTACCATGCTCACCATCCAGTACCTTGTTGGCAACATAAACACCGAAAGGAAGGGGAAGATTTGCAAGTTTTTTTATGGTTTGTGAAAATGAGAGAGAAGCAGCTAATTGATTTTGGAAAATCACAAATTAACATTTGTAATGAAGTGACATACTAAAATATACAAAAGAAATTTTTATGCTTGTGTTAGATTGTTATTTATATGTAAAGAGATAGTTGTTTGTAAAGAGGAGGTTGCTTGCAAATCACAAATTAGCACTTAGAAATTTATAATGAAGTGACTTCTCAAAATAAAAATAAAAAAAATCTGTGGACGTGTCAAACTACAATTTATTTGTAGCGAGATCATCATCTGTAAAGAGGAAAAACTTCTTACAAACCACAAATTAACACCTATAATGAAGTGATTTACCAAAATGACAACAACAAGAAGATTTATCTCACTAAATGAGGTCGACTGTATGAATCCTAAGTCATGCACCTTGCACAAATTAACCACAAATTTAACTCCGCTTGCGTAAGTTTAATTACGCTGCTGATCCTAAGCCCAGGTGAAGGACATGGAGCATGTTAAGTAGTCGACGGCCGACACTTTGTTTTTCACATTCAATCCCTATGGTACGACTTATAAAATTATAAAAGGAAAAAATGTATGCATATGTGTTAATCTGTAATTTGTTGAGATAACATTATTTAAATGAAGAAAAATCCTTAAATGTGAGGAGGTAAGACTTTTCCTCTACATTTTTCTTCCTGGTGAATCTCCTAAAGAGCGTTATTTGTCTTTGCGTCAGATTGCATTATCCTTCCTTTTCAATATCAAGGAACGACAACGTGGGAAGAAAATTGAACCCTGCTCCCCATGATCTTTAAAGGTTTACACCTTACACAAAAGTCTTGGACGTGTGTGGTTCGTAATCTGTCAGACCTCAAGGTCATGGAGCGAAAGAGGTTGTGGCAAGTGTTCATGTCAGTCTTGGCTTCTAGGCTCTAGCAGTCCTAGACCAAGTCAAAACTAAGAAAAAAAAATCAGATGTGGTTGCTGGTCAAAACAATCCTTGATAAGCATGGGGTTTTGTTCTTGAAAGAATAAAAGATTATATCATTAATTATGTTTTTCTTTAGGTTAATTATTTGACATAAATTTATATGACCAACCTTAATTTGTACGGTAGGTTAGGTACTTCTCAGTGAGCAGCCGATGCTCGTTCACACACATCCAATTCGGAACATCAAATAAGTGAAAGATTAAGCAAAAAGAAACATTTTAAAACAACGGAGGATTCGCACGTCTACCTTTCGTAATTAGCAACATATACATATATATACAACAAATAATAATAAAAATAAAATATTTTTCAACTTGCTCAACCTAAACAATTGTAAAATATCTGATTTAGAACGCACATGGGTAATTCTTTTCTAAACGAAGAGTTTATATAACCTTGAATGTATGTTTTTTCATTAACTATGAGTTTTTATCCACTATGCCAGTGACCAAAAATAGTTGGTAGCTAGTTGTCTTAGTTTAGTCTAAGTGAATCACCTCCAGTACCAAACCAAAAGAAATTATAACTACATATATTTTTTTTCTTCTCACACACCACTGTTTAAGTTCGTACGTTATTTTTATTTGATTTATTTAATTTAACAATAAAAATAAAATAAAAAAAATATGTGAGGCACAAAAAAATTGTGCAAAAGGCTGAAATAGTGTGAAAATCAATTAAAAAAAAAGACTGAACAAATGGTCACTGGAACATCATATCGCAGTCCATATTACAAAAATTGCTATCTTCAACATCCATGGGAAGGTGACATGATGTATTTCTTTTCAACAAACTAAAAGACATACGACATGTTCAAAGGATCTGGATTGTATATATTGGTCAAACACAAATGTAAGAAAATTTGCCCTACAAGCCAATCCTAGTGGATGGGGTCCACTAGTTTTCCAGATAATATATAATTTCCCCGAAGTAACTTAGTTTATGAATCTCTGGATAACAAATTTTCTACATATGCAAAGAAAAAAGTAAATAAAAAACCGTAATGTCTTATATCAGTGATATATTAATTGAATTCCAGAAGCTATCTAAATCATTTCTGCTGTTGTGGAAAGCTTCAAAAGCTTCATCAGCAAGTAAGAAAAATCAGAATTGCGTTCAGACTTGGATAGCATCAACTTCCAAGCCTTTTCAGACATGAAACAGTACTGAAACGCAAAGAGTGAGACTTTGTCGCTAAAAGTTCGTGTTGATTTATTAACTATAAACAAAAGGATTAAAGATCGCTGCAAATAACATAATCGATGTCATTTGCTAACAGATCATATCTGACATCAACTTTGATAATGACAATTGACCGAGTATTAGGTTGCCGAGTTCAAATTAAGGATAGGGATCCTTTCCGGATCTCTTCTACCTAATCATTCTCATCAAATAATTCAGGCCATTGAAATTTGATTCAACATCTAAAATTATTATAACTTTTAAAGTGGGCCTGTATTTTTAGCCGTTGGATCAAATTTCAAGGGCCCGGATAATTTGATGAAGAAGATTAGGTGGAAGGGATCCGGAAATGATCCAAAATTGACACGCTTGACCCTAATATTCTCCAAACACCAGGGTAGACACGTGCTAGCTGACACCCGAAGGTGACGAAGCCATATTAGGATGCATGAGAACTAGAAACAATTAACCGACATAAATAAAACTTGTAAATTTAATTATAATGAATGTGCATTTATGGAACGTGTTCAGAGTATACAACTAAACCGAGACACTAAAAAAGAATAATATAAAATTGAATGAACAAAAGGATGGGTCCTACATCGAGAGGACTCGAAGATGCTGATGCGGGAGTGCCTTGATGCCGGGATTGTACGCCTCGATTCTAAGTCCTGAGGGGGCGCAAATCAAAACATAAATAGACCAAGTTGATATATACATAGTAATAAAACAGTTAATCTTTAACATACTAACCCCCATGTTTAGAAAACTTGTATAGCATAATATGTAATAGGTTTTCCGAAAACCCTAGCATGCCATAAAGCTTCATAAAACATATATCATATATAGTGCTTAACAATGTTATCATAATCGGCCGAAGTCACCAACCCACACCCGATCGTAGCCATATATAAGTATCTCCCGGCCGAAGCCAACAACCTACGCTTAACCAAAGCCATATAAATATCTTCCGCCCGTAACTACAACCCCTGGCCGAAGCCAATATAAGTATATTCCGCCTGTAGGCATTATAACCCCCAGCCGAAGCCAATATAAGTATTTTCCGCCTGTAGGCACAACCCACAGCCGAAGCCAATATAAATGTATCATTCGCCTGTATGCAGGACCATTCGCTCGTAGCCAGATCATTTGAATAACCACCAAGTAAGTACATAAGAACATTAACATAATATTTTTAATATATGTATGTGTGTGTGTGTGTGTGTGTAACTATCTTAATAAGAGTTCAGTAGCTAAAACGTCATATTGTAAAACCGCGTTCACAAGTATGTATATAGTCATCAATCATATATACCACAAGGGACGTAAAGTCGATAAAGCATGATATTGATAAAGCATGGTAACCAATTCACTCATAAACGTTGCATAAAACGTAGTCATAAAATCATGCTTTTCATGTATGCATTTCTAATAGTAAAATATGCATTTTGGAAGGGGTTCACTCACCTTACACCGTTGGTGAAGAGCCGTGCAAACAAGAGAGGACAGAAGCGCCATAAACAATTGCACCTAAACACATGACAGTACCAATTAATAAAACTTTATCATAAAAATTGATTTTCAGAAACGAACGTCATAAACGGATTCAGTACGTTGAAAAACATAAGGTGGACCTAGGGTACCCTTACGTGCCGCCACGGGGTGGTGGCCCTGACAGCTATGTGCCATTTTGGGTTACCGAAAAAGTCGCTGGTGGCGACGGCAGCGGAGCACAGTACCTTTGGTGGAGGCGCATGTGCTTTCACGCGCTAGCCAAGGCAGGCACCCACGTGTGGACTGGGTTCTGTGTTTGGGCTAGTCCGGTTCTGGGTTTTGGGCCGAGGTAGTCATAAAATCATGTTTTTCATGTACGCATTTCTGATAGTAAAATATGCATTTTGGAAGGTGTCCACTCACCTTACACCATTGGCAAAGAGCCGTGCAAACAAAAGAGGACGAAAATTCCATAAACAATTACACCTAAACACATAATGGTTCCAATTAATAAAACTCAATCATAACGATTGAATTTTGAGAAACGAACGTCATAAACGAATTCAGGACATCCAAAAACATAAGGGGGACCTCGGGTACCACCACGTGCCATCGCGGGATGGCGGCCTCGACGGTCACACGCCACTACAAGCCATTTTGGGTCGCCGGCGCCGCCGTGGACAGCGGCAAAGCACAGTACCTTTGGACCTTTGGTGGAAGCGCGTGTGCTCCACGTGCCGGCCAAGGCAGACACCCACGTGCGCCTACGCCCAGGCCCACTAGCCAACTGGGTTCTGTGTTTGGGCCAGTCCTGTTCTGGGTTTTGGGCCAATTCAGTTCTGGGTTGGGCTTCGTTCCTGGGCTAAGGCCATTTGGGTTCGGGCCAGGCTTACATGGCCTAAAGGCTTGGGTTGGGCTTAGTGGGTCGAAGGCCTTGGGTTAGGTTTTGAGCCCAAATTTGGTTATGGTTTGGGCCTGGGTTCGAAATTCTGGGTTGGGTTGATCCGGTTTTCAAGCCGGATTCGCGAAGAAGGAAACCAGAGCTTTCCAAGCTCCATTCAACCCCCAAACCTAACTAAAACAAGTCGTGCAATATACCAAATTGAAGCCCAAGGAATAAGGAAGAGATTCGTACCAATTTCAAGACATGAGGTGGCCGGAAAACGCTTTGAAACCCACGGGTTCTCACAGGAAACTGGGGAAAGTCTTCCCAAGGTGTTCTTCATCCAAAAACCACAAAACTTCTCAAAGACATCTCAAAATCACTCCTAAACACGATAAAAAAGGTTCTAATAGCTTACCATGATTAGAGGTGGTGAAGACTCGCCGGTTTTTCCTTTGTACCTTTGCACTGGATCTCATAGCGTCCAAGTTCCGGAGTTGTCACACACAGATGAGGGAGAGGGACAAGAGAGGTGAGGGAAATCAGAGAGAGACAGTTGGTATGTGTGTGGGTGTGCAAGCTACCCTCGGGGAGGGTTGGGTGCAGTGATAGGAAGAGGGAGAGAAAGAAAATGGAAATGGGGCCGGGGACAAAATCAGAGGGGGGGGGGGTGACATGGCACACCATTTAAGGCCACAAAGTCACATTTCAAACAAATATCCTACAACAAAAGTGAAATTACCAAAATACCCTTTTCGTTCTTTAAATTCCGGGACGGGTTGTTACAATCCCTTTCCCAATATTAATTGGTTAATTGCAATGGCAACATCCACTTTAATCAGCATGTCTCATATTTATTGAAAATTACTGATATAATATATATATATATATGCATATGTATATGTATATATATTATACGGTGACTTGCAAGCGTTAACATTCTTAGCAAACCAGATCATGTCTTTTTACAAATGTATTTAATATTTATTTATGTTGTTTATTTGTAATAAACAGCAAATATTATTTGATGTGAATTTATATACTAAAAATATAGAAAGAGAAGTGTTACTGACACTCCAAAAATCTCATTCTACACTCCTCACAAATGTATTTTTCTTTCCTAATATAGAAAGTTTGGAGTGTAGAATGAGATTTTTAGAGTACTAATATCAATTTCCATATAAAATCCCTAATCTCATAGTTTACCGAGGAAATTAAACTCTAATATATATTCAAGTAAAGTCAAAGAAATTAATTAGCATGTCTCATATCAAACCAACTCACACATGCAAAGTTGCCAAGTTGCAAATCTCCTAATCTGAAACTTAATTTGATAAAGCAGGAATACCCTTTAATTAATTAAGTTTTTTCTAACCGTGGTTAGCTTCTTTATCACAATTTTCTGACCAAAGAAGCGTATACCATCTCAAAATTCGCTCCACCAATTGATTGGAG
Organism: Pyrus communis; assembly: GCF_041283825.1. Classification (NCBI taxonomy): domain Eukaryota; kingdom Viridiplantae; phylum Streptophyta; class Magnoliopsida; order Rosales; family Rosaceae; genus Pyrus; species Pyrus communis. Next base: position 7,529,016 of record NC_142569.1, read on the forward strand.
ACCGATAGTGATGTGGCCGTGATCACCTCATTTGATAATAACACAAGTAATTTCCAGGAAGCACTGCTTGCTTTGGCCATCAGCATCTTTCTTTCTATGAATTGAAAGGTCAACTAAAGACTTGTCTTAATATTGACCAAAAGTGCCTATAAATCCAATAGAGATGTAAGGCTTCTTAATAATTCCTTTCACAACACAATAGAGTGACATAAATCGCCCACCACTAAAAAGCACCGTTGAAACTCTGGCGGTGCTTCTCTATTATCTTAAGATCGGTACTTCTTCGGAACTCATCCTCTTTAGGATTCATCGGCATCCAGTCACTCTTATGTAAGTAAACATTCAACCAGTTTCTCTGTTGTAAGTTATTTTACAGGCAATTCAATTGCAGGCATCAAAAGTACAAATATGCCAAGTTCTAGTGAGTGGGGGCAATACTACCAACAAGCCCTCATGGATAATGGGCAGAAAACAACACCCATTAGTGGAGGGTTTTCTGATTCCACTATTGTCACAACAAGTAGTCCTACTGTGACAGAAATCAGCCCCAGCAGCCCTAGTGGGGGCCAGCTCACGCCATCAGGAAGTGTGTCAAAACCCATCAGAAGGAGGTCTAGGGTTTCAAAGAAGACGCCCATCACCCTCCTCAATGCCAACGCCAACAACTTTCGAGATTTGGTGCAACAATTCACAGGTTGTGCTGCTTCTAGCACACCCCTTTCCTTTGGGAGCCAAAAGGGTCCGATCAACTTGAGTTTTGGATCCAATAATAACGTGACTAGCTCTGTAGTGGCACCTTTTGACAATCATAACTATAACTACCAGTATCATCAACAATTGCAGCGGTTGGCGCAGCCGCCGCTACAAGTACAGCAACAACAACGACAACCGCTGCTACAGTTGCAAGAAAACCAACACTTACATCAAGGGGAACAACAAATGTATCCGATTGACAATGTTAGCGGTAGTGGTAACGATGTGTTTCAATATTCGTCGAGTAGTGTTAATTATAATCCTATGCAAAGTGTGGAGGTTGTGGATGGTTTTGTCATGGATCAGGAAGATATAGCTTTGCATGAATATTCGAGGGAATTTTTCTCCAGTTAGAATAAAGTACTACATATTCATGACTAGGTCAAATAAAAAACAAAAGCAATGGAAATTTCTCTTTGATTATTCGTTAATGTTTTATGCTGTAATATTAGAATAATGAAGACATCATTTTCAGATTTTGCTCATATATGCACGATATACTATTACTTTATTTTCATTTTCATAATACAAGCGGTAGTGGAAAAAGAAGGGGATCATACACTTGTATAATGTGCTTGCGTAAATAAATGCTCTTAACTCTAGCTACAAATTCTTTGCATGTTATGTCCACTTTTCTTTTTTGCGGTCCAAAGGTAACCATTCATTACCACAACAAAAAAAACATTTACAAACTGGGATCCAATTACAAATAAAGCTCAATACTCAAATTTGAATCCCACAACAGGCCCAACCAAACAGATGAGCCAAAGCAAAACAAAACAAAAGCCAAAAACCCTAAGGCCATCTCTAACCGAAGGATCCAAAGGACTAGAGGACTGAAAATAGCCCAAAAACGATCTTCAACTAAGGGCCAGGCCAAAGGGCTCGTGAGCTCCACTGGAAAAAAAAGGGCCAAAGGACCAACCAATTGGCCCAAGCAGCCAGCCAGTTACCATTGGTTTTTGAATTTTTTTTTTTGGGCCAAAATTATTTTTAAAAATTCTAAAAAATTCTCTTTTTTTCCTATAAATACCTAAACCATTCCTACATCATTTCAATTCTCATATTTTCTTACCTCTTCCAAAAATATTTCCTTCATTTTTTTCAATAATTTTCAAATGGCCTCGTCTACAATGAACGGTAGGGTTTGGAACCGAAAAGAAGATGAAGCTCTTTGTAGGGCTTAGAGATGGGTGTTGGAAGAATATGTGAGGGGGAGTTCTCAAACAAGTGAAGGTGTTTGGACTCGTGTGTCCAAAAAATACTTAGAGTTCTATGAAGGCACCACTCCACCGAATACCTGAAACCACGAGAGTTGTTCTTCAAGATGGAAGAAACATCTTCAGCCAAGTTTGAACAAATGGCATCAAGCACTGTTAGCAGCCGCAAATAGACATGCAAACGGTGCTAATTACTACGAAGAAGTAAGTGTTTTCACAATTTATTTTAAATATTTAATTATATTATATTTAATTTCATAAATTAATTTCCTTTAATTTTTTGTAATTATATTTAATTATATTACATTTAATTTCCTTTAATTTTTGTAATTATATTTTCTAGGTACGCCAAGCAGAGGAATTGTATATGGAGGGCAGCTCGAAACCCTTTCAGTTTCACGGTTGTTGGGAAATTTGTAAAGGGTGGGTGTTATTTGAAGATCCACCTCAACATAGAGTAGGTCATACGCCGGTGTTTGGAACTACATCCTCAGCTGTAGATGTGGATGAAGATGGATCTCCTACCATTCAACAAACAAGGGTAGAAAATCTGTTTGCAGGTGAAGGTTCCATACCTAGGGTTATGGGACGAAACAAGGCCCGAAGGTTGAAGGAAAAGGGCAAGGCAAATGATGATTACGCCGCTCAACAGGAAGTGGCGGCCTTATTGCGATTAATGGCAAAGCAAAATGCCATTGCCGTGGAAGAAAGGAACCGTAGGCATGAAGAACGGGCCAAACAAATACAAGAAGAGATGGATGATAAAAATATGGAAAAGAACACTTCTAATTACACTCCAATGAGTAAGGCCTATTTTGATAGTAAAAAAAAGATATTATGACCCGGCGGTAGTTGTTTACCTTTGACTATACTCCTACAATGACGGATGATGAAGATGATGTTGACTATGGATATTAAATTTAAGTTGTTGTAGTTTTTAAATTTAAGTCAATGTAGTTTTTAAATTTAATTTGTAGTTTTTAAATTTAAATTGTAGTTTTTAAATATAAGTTGTTGTAGTTTTTAAATTTAAATAATAAATTATGTTTGGCCCAATGACCCTAAATAATAAATTATGTTTCAAACTAAGCTAAGCTTAGGGGACTTTGAACCATTATTTTGGTGTAGAGGAATCCCATGCATTCTCAACAAGGAGAACCTAATTTATCGAATATATATTATATATTTGTGTGTGTTTTAATTTATATAAAGTTTTACAATATATACGGCTTATTAATTTATTACCCCTTAAAACTATTATTTAGTCTCATTTTACCTACTGAACTACTTTTATTTTACTTTGCTCCTGAAAACTTACAATAAAATGGTTGCTCTTCTCTAGCTTTACGATGAACTGCCATTGTCACTAAGAAGATTAGTCGTCAACTGAACTCAAGGATTGGTTTCGCAAGCTTAAATACCTTTCTCCTCTTTCACTTAACCTTAATTTTTCTTCTCAACTTTTCTTGCCACAATTCACATGCGGTCTGACAAATATGTGGTGATTTACCAAAATTCCCATGTAAGTGACACATCACCAAGTATGGGGCTTATTCTGCTTGTGTGAAAAATAAAATGTCCAAACTACGTTTTAATAAAACAAATATTTGACAGAATCGAGAAAAAATGGGGCGATCTAAGACTAAATGAGATGAAAATGACAATTTCAGATGACAATGTGAGACAAAACTAGTTTTAAGACTTAAAATGAGATTAAATGGCAGTTTCATAGGGTAAATTAATTAATAAGCCTATACAATATTTTTTTTAGAAGGGTTCAAGCAAGTAAATGCTCTAGTTAATGCATGTTAATTACAATACTTCATTTTCCTTATAGCAAGTCACAGCAATGTAAGCACTGAAACTTTGAGATAAAGAAATAATACCTAATTAACTTTTAAAAAAATTGGATTTGATGATCGTTCAGCTTCAACATAACTAATCTAATCTTGGAGGTTCCGCATTCCAATGTTCCACTGTTGATGGTGTGCTGCAGTAGTGGTGTGCTAATGCTGCTGCAATAATCTATTTAGTCACGAGCATTGACTAATGACTACTGACTACTGACTACTGACTTGTAAGAGAGTAGAGGAGTGAGAAAAGGGCGAGGGATCTGTACAAGAAAGTGGGCTGCTGTTTTGTTAAGGACCATTTTATTGTAAGAAATATTATTATTCTGCAATTTGGGTTTATCCATAATAAAAAGTCGATCGACTCTCATTTGGTTGACCAAGAATCTGAGCTTGCTGATCGACTCGGTAGTTGGTCTATATGCGCCAAGTGTAATTCAATTTCTTGTTTCTTTGCCATTTAAGGAATATGTACGCTGTAGCCTTGTTTACTTGGACTGGTTCCAGTCAATCTGCTCCTTCCGAAGCGGTGGAGGGAAATTCTATCCAAAAGCCGTCAACCAAATTGGACTGATCAGATCAGATTTCCAAGTTCATTTCCTTCTCAAATAGGTTGCCATAATGAGGTTCAAAGACTTGATGGTCACGGGTCTTTGTCTTATAATTCTAAACTGATCTGTGCACATTTGACATCTTTCAACATGCATGCTTTTTGAAATTTCCAAGCATCACTAATTAAACACTAAAATTCATGGTAATATATTTGTGAGAATTGACAAGGTGGTTCATGAGAAATAATCGGAAGTCTCCCTTGTGAGGTCTTTCGTAATTGGTAGGGGGGCATTTTGATATAGATACCTTAAATTTAAATTTTTTTAATCAAATATCTATAACTTTTAAACTTTTGATCAAACATTCTTCTACTAATTTTTAATTAAAAATTATAATTTTTATTGTATTTAATTAACCAACTAGTTCAGAAAATAATATCACAAATATTCTAAAATCACAACAAACATCCTATCTTATCTTATGATAATTCGTTCAAAATGAATTTTTCTTATTCAAATAATTTGTTGTTTTAAATTCTAAAAACACATAAACATCTTATTAACATACAATTATGAAATATAACATGCACATATATTAAATATAACGTACCAAACAGATATATTAAATATAATGTACCAATCATTTGGTACGTTATTGGTACGTTGTAAATTTAATCCGGGCACGTATTAGTATTTTGGTACGTTATAAAATTTTGCTTTTGGTACGTTATGCAATTCTTTATTTGGTACGTACAAAACTTATGGTACGTTATGTATAAGTTGTGTAACCCAAAAACAAAAGATAACTTTTCACATTAAAACATTGCACTAAAAAATATTTTGTCAACTCTTAATAATTAATTATTGGAATAAGGACTCATTATTAATAAAAATAAAAATATGAAAACTCTTAGTTCACGTTTCTACTATAAGTAGTTGTTAAAAAATTCAAATTTATTTTCAGTTGCATGAAATTAGGCAGTCTAGTCTACATCTCAATTTTAATTATAAACGATTGTTGTTTTTTTTTATAATCTATATAAAATGTTGAGTTGAAAATTGGAAAAACTATATTTCATCCAATTAATCTTGAACCCCAGTATATATAATTGAATCCTTAAATTGAGGGAGGGATGGGATTCCATAAAAGTAGCAATAAATTAATGAATATTATTGAGTGCTTTTTTTTTTTTTTTTTTTTTTTTACATAGAAATGGATTTAAAAGAATTTATAAAATACTTAAATTAAGAATATACTTGAAATATAAAGTTTAATTAAAAGTAAAAGCACTTTAATCAAAAGTTGAAAAGTAACAGATGTTTAATTTAGAAAAATCTAAAATAAGGCATCTAATTCTAATTTATCCTAATTGTTATTTGACTTAGCTGCTCTTAGAAGTAACCTAAGTTTTAGCCTTTAAACTACTGTACTGTTTATTCATTCATACAACAAAAGTTGATTAAGACATTGTGTTCGTTTCTTTATATTAAATTTTAAGTCTATTTCTTGATATAGTTGTTTGAATAGTTACTAGTCTATTTTGTTAGGACAATGTATTTATTGTAAGTAGCATGAGATTTTAAGTTCAATTTTTATGAATGACGAATTTTGACGTTTAATTATGTGCAATTGTCTGGCCCATATATCCATCTCCCAATATCATTGTATAAAAAATTGTAGTTCAAATTATAGGTTAGCGACAATTTTGGCTTTTAAATTAAAATGGTCTCTAAGATTGGTATAACTCCTCATTTTAGTTCCGGAGATTTAAAATCGATAGCACTTGCCTCTGAGTTTGTCTACCATCAATCATTTTGATCGTTTCGTGAAAAATATTCATTAAATAAGGAGAAAATAACAAAAATAACCTTAATTTTTGTCAACTCATTTTAGCCTATTGTTAATTAAATTGAGGGTATTTTTGTCATTTTGGTTTCTTATTTAACTGTGTTTTTTCAACTGAACGACAAAAATGATTGATGGTAGACAAACTCAATAAGTACTTCTATTAATTTCAAATCTTAGAAACCAAAGTGAAGAGTTATGCCAATCTCATAGACCATTTTAGATAAAAGGCTGGATAAATTTTGATGTTAAAAATTCACGAGAAATTAAACTGTGTGAAGATGAGATGCATAAAAAAACATCTAAGAAAAAAATCGAAAAAAAAGGGAATTGAGATGGGCTAAAAGAAGGGTAATAGGGTTGAGGGAAGCTGTTGGGCTGGGGATCGGGTTAAGACCCATTATGCAATGCGGGTCGCGGGCTTTTCGCTGCAAACTGAAAATACGAAGCCGCGAAGAACAGATGAAGTTAGCAGAAAACTCAACACTCGAAGAAGATTGAGAACTGAGGAGGTATGTGGGCGGCAACGGTCTCCTTCCCATGTTATGCATAGCCGAAACGAACTTCTCTCTCAAATCGTACGGTCGCCAAACCATTGAACCTCAGAGTCAGAGCTTCGTTCTTCGATTATCCTCACGCAAGCAAAATCTTGGTTAAAAGTATGGACTTTTATGTTTACTTCATACAATTACTGTGAATTCGGTTGATTTTCCATTTGGGTTTTCTAAATTCTGTGAATTGTGGTAAATTTTGATTGATTTATCGGTGAATTTTGGTGTAATTTATGCAGTGGAGTAGCTCTTGTTCTGAGTTTTTACTGTTTTATCATCTGGGTTTTCTTAAAGTTTAATTTTTTATGTAGTTTATGCTGTATTTTATTGATTTATCATTTAATTTTTGACATAATTTCTCTACTCAATTGTGTTTGGGCGGTTTTGTATTGTTATCATTTGATTGGAAATGTATTAGCTTGTGAACATACATTGAGTACAGTTTATTTGGATTGAGGTTAGCAGCACACACTCGAATTCGATTCGATGATTCAAATGGAATGAGTGTAGGTTAGCAGTTGGCACAACTCGAGTTTAAGATGAGTGTGAAGATTATAAGGGAGTAGTTTAAGACTGATACAAAGAGAAATTCCAGGGTGACTAATTTCATTGTCGTGGTTCAATATTTTTTAAGAGCAAATGGGATGAGAAGAGTTTATTGTTTAAAAGAGGAAGTGAGGTGTTGGTCCATTTTGCCTATTCCTGTACATGTGAAGTTAAGTAGGCACCGGCAAAGCCGCAAAAGTAAAATGATACGGCTAACAGAGGTTGTTCATCTGTTTTTCAGATTCAGACAATAGCAACACTAGCTAGGCTGATAGTTAACAAGGTAGCATTGAGAGTAATGGATGGACAATCTTTGGAACATTGTTAATGCCTAAGCCGTGGATCTGTAGAATATGATTAGGTTTACTTAAGCTGCTTCTAGGTGCGGAATTACTTGGTTCTCCATCCAAAGTAAGCTCACTACAAGCAGAGATTGGCTTGGCACTAACTAAATATCTCACTTGTGTTTTTTGCAATCATGGCTTGGAATGAAATTTTACTATTTGCAGTTGTAGTCAACAATTTTAAGAGCAAGGAGTTGGTAGCAGCTGTAGCAATTTCTTCACTGAGGCCTCAGATCCTTGAATTTTATCATATATTCTAAGTTTATAGCCTTTTTATGTACCATAGTATAGGTTTGTAGCAGCAGCTATAGCGAGTTAGCACTTCACAAAGATAATACCAGATACCGAAGATCCCCAAAAATATAAAGATACTTTGCAATTTGTCTTTAACTGTCCAAGTTCTAACTGTACTGTTTTGAGCTGCAGATATACCATATTCCACCAGTGAAAATAGTTTGCAGCGGAAGTTTTCCAGTTTCAGCCAGATAGCTGAAGGTACATGTCTTGTAGTCTTGACAATTCTAGATGATTATCGAAAAGGCATTAGTCATTTCATTAGGTCCGATCCATTATTTTTTGCCATACATTTATCAACGTCATGTAACTGTATTTGGTATTTACTATGTCTGCCAGTTAAACTAGTCAAGGATGAATCCTCAAGGAAATCCAAGGGGTTTGCATTTATTCAATATACCAGTCAAGACGATGCCATGCATGCCCTGGAAAATATGGATCGCCAGGTTCTAACCTCACCATTTTTCCCATGCCTTTTTCCCACGAAATTTTACTCCTGGTGACTCATTTGCTGTTTTGTAACTATCAGAATCTTGACGGCAGGATCATCTACGTAGAGCTTGCTAGACCCGGGAAAGATGCTTATGGAGAATCCCCGAGAACCTCTGGTCCCCCAAAGAAGCAGAATTTGCCGCAGCAGGAGGAAGTTTCGGACTGCTGGTACTGATAGAAAACAGCACTATACACTAGAATGTGAATATTGGATGCAGAGGTAGATTTTGCTCCTGCAACTATTAGCAGCCCGGCCGAGTGTCATCACTGTGTATGTATAAGTAGTGTCTGGTTAGAGCATTTGTAATTGGAAAGTCTAGAATCTCTTTTCGATACGAATGAGATATTGTATTGTTACGATATAAACGACAATGAATCTTATTTCAATAACTTCTTGTACATAGACTGAGATTGTCACTGTATGTCGAATTCCTCATCGATGGTCAAGTGATGATCTATTAAGGATCCGAACCCAATTAACCGTTGTTTGTCACAAACACGCTCATGCAAACAATTGACGTTAGCATTTTCTATAAATTGGTTGCGGTTAACGTAACTCTAACACAACTTCTAACTCAAGAAAATGCTTGACTGGTTTATACGTATTCTATTGGGTTGGGGAAGAAATTTGAGTTTTCTTCATGTTGAATTTCCCATCAAATTTAGCCATTTTGAACATGAATAATATTTTATTCCGTTACCAACCCACTACCAGGTGGAAGTTGTACTGGACACCATTATTTTTTCTGCATTTTGTCCATAAGTTTAAGTCAATTGGTATCAAACATAATATAGAGAAGAAAAGGCTTTTTTTTTTTTTTTTAAATTTTTTAATTTTTTAATTGCATTATTATTAAAGAAAAGGAAGGTTCAAAACTATTATAATAGTTCAAGAAAGGGGAAGTTTCAAAACGAAATCGATGAGTAGAAGCCCATCACTCTATCTGCAAGGATATTAGACACATGCACAAAAAATTTATTTAAAACAGTATTTAATATAAAAAGAAAAATCGGGAGGTCCCAGTTTTGATACTTTGTAAGATGTGAATCTGCTTGATTGTCGATGCGACGCGAGTAGGATACAATTCCCAACTAACCTCCTTCGAGTTCGGAAGGGATGGATAACTGTGGTTCACCACTAGTTGTCTCCTTTTTTTTTTTTTAAAAAAAAAGGAACAAGAAAAAGAAAATTTCACATGACCAATTGGTCTAGCAGCAAATTTGTTTCATTGTGACAGAACATTGGTGGTACACCACGTGTTTTTATATTAATAGTGGGAATTTTACTTTTTAAGTTATTAAATTTTTAGCACACATATCCAACATTTGTATAATTACATGTGGTGTACCACTCTGTGTTTCGGTCACATTGAAAAATCTCGTCTAGCAGCATTGAGTCTTCACTTTATTAGCAGAGAGCGCACACACTTTGTGTGCGTGTACAATTTTTATTTTATCCTCCTTATATCAATATTGTGTATCAAAAGTGAGGGTAAAATTGAAAAAATAAGCATATGATTATCATTTCCTGAAAAAAAAAAAAAAAAAAAAAAAAGGAAAACTAGGAAAAATAGAGATATGATTGTCATTTTGTCAAAAGGTACAAAATTACTATTTGCCCTCCTTTTTGTCAATAGTGAGTATCAAAAGTGAGAGCAAAATAGGAAAAAAAAAAGAAAAAAAATTGACAAGGAGGGTTCTCTTAATAGTATAGATATAGATTAAATATTAGAGAAATCCTAAAGACACTCTCTCAAAAGTGAGGTTGTGACTCTCCTTAACATTTCTCTAAATATTAAGTTGTGACATATTATCTCCTCTTTTGAGTGGATTAAGCGATTAACGGCCGAAAAAACAGTATTAACTGATTTTTAGAGGCAGGGATAACCGTTAAGACAACAACATGTCAACAACGTTAGCAGACGGATACAGATAACCAACTATCATAGTTAAGCCCGAACTCTTGAAGAGAAACTAGCATACAAGGGTATTTGTACGTTAACTACAAAACTCACAAGTGGTGTGGTCCTTGACACAGAGAGAGAGAGAGAGAGAGAGAGAGAATGCGAGAGGGAGAGGTTAGGGAGAGGTTGTGAAGCTCTCTATTTCATATGACCAATTGGTCTAGCAGCAGAAATTTTTCATTGTGATTAGAACACGGGTGGTACACCACGTGTTTTTATATAAGTGGTGGGAATTTTACTTTTTAAGTTATTAACATTTTAGTACACATATCTCATCATTTGTATAGTTACATGTGTATCACTCTGTGTTCCAATCACACTGAAAATTCTCTTGTTAACGTCTTCACTTTTTTACATATTAAATATTAGAGAAATCCTAAAGATACTCTCTCAAAAGTGAGGTTGTGACTCTCCTTAACATTTCTCTAAATATTAAGTTGTGACATATTATCTCCTCTTTTGAGTGGATTAAGTGATTAACAACCGAAAAAACAGTATTAACTAATTTTTGGATGCAGGAATAACCATTAAGACAACAACATGTCAACAACGTTAGCAGACGGATACAGATAACCAACTATCATAGTTAAGCCCGAACTCTTGAAGAGAAACCAGCGTATAAGGGTATTTGTACGTTAACTACAAAACTCACAAGTGGTGTGGTCCTTGACACAGAGAGAGAGAGAGAGAGAGAGAGAGAGAATGCGAGAGGGAGAGGCTGTGAAGCTCTCTATTTCATATGACCAATTGGTCTAGCAGCAGAAATTTTTTATTGTGATTGGAACATGGGTGGTACACCACGTGTTTTTATATAAGTGGTGGGAATTTTACTTTTTAAGTTATTAACATTTTAGTACACATATCTCATCATTTGTATAGTTACATGTGTATCACTCTGTGTTCCAATCACACTGAAAATTCTCTTATTAGCATCTTCACTTTTTTACATATTAAATATTAGAGAAATCCTAAAGACACTCTCTCAAAAGTGAGGCTGTGACTCTCCTTAACATTTCTCTAAATATTAAGTTGTGACATATTATCTCCTCTTTTGAGTGCATTAAGTGATTAACAGCCAAAAAAACAGTATTAACTAATTTTTGGATGCAGGAATAACCATTAAGACAACAACATGTCAACAACGTTAACGGACGGATACAGATAACCAACTATCATAGTTAAGCCCGAACTCTTGGAGAGAAACCAGCGTATAAGGGTATTTATACATTAACTACAAAACTCCCAAGTGGTGTGGTCCTTGAGAGAGAGAGAGAGAGAGAGAGAGAGAGAGAGAGAGAGAGAGAGAGAGAGAGAGAGAGAGAGAGAGAGAGAGAGAGAGAGAGAGAGAGAGAGAGAGAGAGAGAGAGAATGCGAGAGGGAGAGGCTGTGAAGCTCTCTATTTCATATGACCAATTGGTCTAGCAGCAGAAATTTTTTATTATGATTGAAACATGGGTGGTACATCACGTGTTTTTATATAAGTGGTGGGAATTTTACTTTTTAAGTTATTAACATTTTAGTACACGTATCTCATCATTTGTATAGTTACATGTGTATCACTCTGTGTTCCAATCACACTGAAAATTCTCTTGTTAGCGTCTTCACTTTTTTACATATTAAATATTAGAGAAATCCTAAATACACCCTCTCAAAAGTGAGGCTCTGACTCTCCTTAACATTTCTCTAACTATTAAGTTGTGATATATTATCTCCTCTTATGAATAGATTATAGGCCGATAAACAGTACTAACTGATTTTTGGATGTAGGGATAACCGTCAAGACAACAACAACGTTAGCGGACTCTTGAAGAGAAACCAGCGTACAAGGGTATTTGTACGTTAACTACAAAACTCCAAGTGGTGTGGTCCTTGAGAGAGAGAGAGAGAGAGAGGCTGTGAAGCTCTCTATTTCTGTGAGAGAACCAATTTAGCAAAACACCCAAAGAATTTGCAGTTGAGAGAGACAAAGAGTGATGGAGGAAGAGAAGCAGCAGAGTGTTGAGGAGGAGGAGCGTCCAGTGAGAGTCTATGCAGACGGCATTTATGATCTCTTTCACTTCGGCCATGCCCGTTCTCTCGAGCAAGCCAAGAAGCTGTAACTCTCTCTCTCCAGAATTGAATTGGTTTCATATTTTCAGTGAAATTACATGCTTTTTCTTGGATCTCAAGCAATTTCCCTGTCAAGACTTGAAATTGTTTCTGGGTTTAACTGGATGTTTACTGTCTTGAAGATTGGTTAAGGAACATTTTTGAATTAATTCTCTCTTTGCTTATGTCTGCCTTGGAATTCGAATTCGAGGCCAAAAAGTTTCTTTCTTTGTTCTTTTGTTACTGTTAGTAGTAAATTTCTAGATTTGATAAGTTGAATGAAGTGTGATTTGGGTTTGGATTGTTTCGTTTATGTCTAAAATCTAGGTTTCCGAACACGTACCTGCTTGTTGGCTGCTGTGGTGATGAAATTACCCACAGTTATAAGGGAAAAACTGTTATGACTGAGAAGGAGCGCTATGAATCGCTCCGCCATTGCAGGTTAGTTTATCAATTTGCCTAAAGTTTTTCACTTTGTTAGGTTAAGCTAAACACAGCGAAGGGTCAGATGGAAAGTACTTGTTAATCTTCTGCTTATTGCTGTTAAAACCTTTTTATGATTGCTTTGCATCTAACCAAAAACGTAAATTCGTATTGTTGAAAACCGTACTTTGCATCGTCACTCTCAGTTACCTACTTTACATTTCTCAATTGCTGTTTCTGAAGCATGGTGTTGTAATATATATGCTACAGATGGGTGGATGAAGTTATCCCCGACGCACCATGGGTGCTCTCGCAAGAGTTTCTTGACAAGCACAAGATTGACTTTGTGGCACATGACTCTCTTCCGTAAAGTTAACCAACCCCAAATTAATTACGATTTGCAATATTTCTGTATCATCAATCTGATGCTTCTTCTTTGTCCTAAATGTGTAGCTATGCTGATGCCAGTGGCTCTGGAAAGGATGTCTATGAGTTTGTAAGTTCTGTTGATAACCGAACCTACGTGTTTATTTCCCATTCAGAACATTGTGGCCTTCTCTTTTTCCTTTTTGTATCTGTCAAGGTTTTAATTGTTCTCTGTAGACTGTCGTGATATAACCACTTAATGTCGAGTAGATTAAATTCTGGGTGGCGATAGGAATAACACTTACTGTCTTATATGCCCTGTTTGCTTCTAATTCTTGCTGTTAGGTTTTTGCTATTCATTTATATCCTCTTCTTCTAATTCCTAGTCTTATCTGTCATCTTGCTTTGTTTCAGCTACTTATGCAGTTGTTTATCAGTAGTTGACTAGTGTGGATGCTTCCAGCGTGTTAACTTTTGTAGTAGTTCTTATTCTGTCGATATGGTTATTCATCATTCTTGATTTTCATAAATGGCATGTTTTATTTTGTAATTGACATAAACTGCCACACAGGTTAAGTCCGTTGGTAAGTTTAAGGAAACGAAGCGAACTGATGGGATCTCTACATCAGATCTCATAATGAGGATAGTTAAAGATTACAACCAGTATGTGATGCGCAATTTGGACCGCGGGTACACGAGAAAGGATCTAGGTGTTAGCTATGTGAGGGTGAGTTCTTGTTTATATGAATATCTCATGTTCATGTGATGGCTTGCTTTTTTGTTCTGGTGTGAAAAGTGATATCCGTCATGCTTATTTCTTACTATTAGGAAAAGCGACTGAGAGTGAACATGGGACTGAAAAGATTGCGTGAAAGGGTCAAGGAGCACCAAGAAAAAGTAGGAGAGAAGGTATTTATTCCATGATGCTTAATAATATTTCTTACCTTTTCATTTGCATCATTGACTGGAGTGTCTGAGATTGTAATCCAGCAGGCTTCAGTACCCTATACAGTTCCATTACATAACGTACGCGTTACATGGTTACAAAACCACAACTTACACCATATATGTAGTAACACGCTTCAATACCCTGTACTTTTTGTCTTGCTATCAGTTTGGAATTTCCTTTCATAACTGCATCATCGGTGTTTCATATACTAAATAGATTGGGTTGCATATATTTTGAAAACAATGCATGAGAGAGACCAACCATTTGTTAAGTCCAAAAAGAATCGGATACATGTATTGCCTTTTTGGTCTAGCCTCTCCGAGGGTACCTTCCTGCACTTTTACTTATGGCCTCACTCTGTTTGCAATTTATGCTGCATACTTTTGCAATTAGAATATGTTTTTATCTTCTTAACGGACTATTGGACTTTGACATCTCTAATCTTATTTGCTTCTGGCATCATTTTTTGTTTTCACATATTTGTTGATTATTTCCTTATGTTTGCACTCAGCTAGAGTGAACCTGCATTTTAGAAAACCTTTAGGCTTAGAAATACCAACGAGACTCAACCTGCGGACTTTAGTTCCCTGATAATATTGACAATCTTGGTTTTGCTGGGCCCTTATTTTTCATGCACTAGTAAGAGCACTTAGAGCTGCAGTAAACGTGTTTGGCTTAGGATTTTCTAGTCATAAGTTGATTGATATTTTACTCTGATGTGAATGTGCAGATACAAATAGTAACACAAACTGCCACAATGCGTCGTAATGAATGGGTGGAGAATGCTGACAGGCTGGTTGCTGGATTTCTTGAGAGGTTTGAAGAAGGTTTCCATAAAATGGTGGGCTCTCTTTCCCTTATCTCAGTTTGTTACACCGCTTGTGTTTGTATGCATGAGCTGATTTGAACATAATCAGGGAAGATTTATCTCATTTTCTTGACTTGAAAACTTGTCATGGTCTTCTATCAGGGAACAGCCATAAGGGACCGAATTCAAAAGCGAATAAGGAAGCAGCAGTTTAGAGGGCTTTTATATGAAGAAGAAGATGATGAATTCTATGATGACTCTGAAGAAGAAAACGAGGATGAAGACGAGAACTGAAGTCGCTTCTGTTGCTGTCAATTAGGAGCTGAAATACTTGTCCATTGTATTAATGTAGAACTAACTAAAAAGTCGATAGCATTAGATTCCTTGATTATATGACTTCAGTTTGTGAAACAGCCAAAATCAAGGCTTGGATTTTCAAATTCAATTATAGTATTCTGTCATTTTCGTTTCGGTTGGTGCTTGTTTGATGTAGTTGACACAAATTTTTTATGAAGATCACAGATTTCTGCAAAGTCGTTCGAGTTTCCACAAATTAACAACTTTTCATTTTTCGGTTTCTTGTTTCGGAATCTCTCACATCCGATGAGGGTGATACCACCACCACTACATAGGAAGCTTTTTACAGAATCCACCCACCAAAACCAAATGCTGGAAAGGTTTCCTTGCAAGTTTAGCAGAAAGAAACTGGGACATGCCTTTTTCTTTTCTTTCTTCAGCATTCCTCTCACCTCGTTGAGTCTATCACATGGGGAATGAAGTGCAATGGCTTTGTCCTTGAGAGCTGAGGAAATTTTAGTGCTGGTGGCTTCCATTACAGCAAGTTTTAGATAGTATTTTAACACCATCAAGAGACACACATGTGCTACATGGTTATTAAACTAGATGGAATGACTTTAAAGTTATTTGGAAGATTCATGATTAATAAAATAAAATCATATTAAAATCAATTGTTTTTTTATTTACCAACTGTTGTCAGTTCATGTTATTTGAACTTAGGACATCTTCCAATAAGATGGAGACTCACCGTCAACAAACCAAGTAATCGTTGACATTGTATTTCAAACATAATTTATCTTTCACAAATAATTTGAAGCTCAGTTGATTAAAATCATATAACCACTGTACTCGAGCTCCTGATTTAAATTTTTTTTCCTCAATATCACTTGTACAAAAGAGCAATTAACATTGATCTAATTGAGTAACTTTTAACTGTGTTGCACAACAGGAAAAAAAGATAAGGAAAACTAATAAAAAAGATTTGAAAACTTTGAGTTTTAAATATAAGGACAAAATAAAGGGTAAAGTGAATAATATCAGGTTTGACTTTTTAGTGTAAAAATATGATTTTTCGTTAAAATGAACAGTACCGTGAACTTTTCGTTAAAAATCTAAAAAAGATACGTTGGAATCTGGACAAAGATTTGAAGGTCCCAAAAGTAAGCTTGGATAAGTGTGAGTTGTAATTTTCATGTCTTTCAAAAGTATTGGTCCGCATTCACCCTGAAAAGAGAGCGGACATTGTTTTTATTATTTAAAGTCAATTAATAAGTTCATGTTCTACGGTTTAGACACACACGTATGAAATATGGCAATAGCAAAAGTAGAACATTTAATAATATAGTTTGCATGCTACAAAACTCAAAACTCCTCCATTCTCAACTCCATGAGGAAAGAATGAACTCATAAAATAGGTTAAATAGGAAGAGAAACTAGTAAAACCAGATACTAATATCGAACCCTAATAGAAACTCATGAGTTTCTGCAGTCATATCCACTCAACTAAGCTCATGACTTCTCTGTAGTGAGTCTCTTAGGTTGTGACAATCTCAGAAAGAGAGGGCATGGAGTCACTGGACTTGAGCCTATGCCGGCAAGTCGGACACGAAGAGTGGCAGAGCAACCACTTGTCAATGCAGGCAACATGAAACCGATGGTTGCACTTGGGCAGCGCCCTTAACTTGTCCCCATCACAAAAATCTGCCAAACAGATAGCGCAGCCTGAAGACGATGAAGATGGAGAAGTAGTACCTGAATCAGCGTAAGTTGATGTAGGCAAAGCCACCATTTCCTTCTTCTTTAGGCCTGAATTAAGCCGGCGTGAAGCTACCCATTGGACCGGTTCAGTGAGGGTGCGATTCGTGCATTGAAAAACACAGTGTAACATGGAATTGAGACCAAGAGCACACACAAGGGCACAAAAGATTGCTGCCAAGATGACCATAAAGTTGAGATGATGAATGGGTTGGAATTGATCATGATTAGGGTCTTGGTCACAAAGTGTTCTTATTGAGATGGGACTGGGAATTGAAGGAGGGGGTGTTTGAGCCATAGAGATAAATATGAAAACTGAAGTGGTGGAGAAAATTGTAAACTTATGAGAGTAGTAGTGGGAAGATGGAGATATAAGTTTAATTAGTGGAGAGAAGGGGCATGAACATAGTTTTGATAGTACGTGTTGAAAGGGAACGTAAATTTGAGGGAAAATAGAAAGAAGAGGCTAAAGCTTAGTTAATGTAGGTGTGGAGAGCAATGTGATTTAGGATATACAGAAAATACTTGGCTCATTGAAAAAGTTCACTTACTAGACAAATTAGATTTGACATGTATATATAAAGTTTTTTGTTGTGACCTTAAAACATATATGTATAAGATTGTGATTTGTGATTAAAGAAAATATAACTCCTGATATTGAAGAAGCCAAACGTTGTTTTATAAGAAAAATAGTCCTTAAATAAGAGGACTTACATGACATAGATTCACCGTTACATAACTTCTCATACCCATAACACAAAGACATGTATTAACTTTTTTACATATTTTCTTCTATAATTAGCATATACATTATTGTGACATTAAACCTGTGTCATATAAGTTGTTCTTCTCAATTAATGGAGCGTGGGGAGAGTAAGGTGATGGATGAGGAAAATGGTGGCATGTTTGGATATGCTTGCTTGGCAATCCACTGTCTTCTTCTCTTTTGTTTAATGCGCTTCAAACTGTACCAATTCCTATTGGTTGCTTGTTTCCCACCAACTTGCAAGTAGTGGACAACAAGTAATTTTGGAAATGTAAATTAACTCTACTAAAGACCCGAAACAATTGGATATGATTAGACCAATCTCCTTCTAACTTCTTGGCAAAATCTGAATGAACTAAGAATCTTTTCCTGTGGTCTTTGATTGAATTAATGCAATATTTTTCTTTGATAAAAGATCTGATATGTAAAAATGAAAATTCAATAAAATACCGAGTTGTGTCATTATAATAGGATGTATTAAACTCGTTGCATATATTATCATCAATCCCATTTCAATAATTCATATACAACTTTGAGCGATACAGTAAAAGCATTTTCTTTTCTTTTCTTAATTGATTTATGTATAGGATTCCATTCTCCTGCCAAAAACCCTACCCAATGGGGAGAGAGAGAGAGAGAGAGAGAGAGAGAGAGAGAGAGAGAGAGAGAGAGTTGGAGAAGTGACAAACCCCTATGCTTTTCATTTCAAAACAAATAAACCTAAAAAGGATATATTTTTTGCCGTACAAAAAATAGCATTTGTGCTATTACGTGAGTCAAATTTGAAACAACATTTGACTAAATGAAGATAACTACCATTAAATCAATGTTAATTGATTGGAGATACCGGACCTTTTTGAATGAGCTTGACTTAAGTTGAGTCTTGAAGTAAGAATTCCAAGTCTACCGACCGAGTTGATTGCATAACGTGTTTCTTGTAATTATTAGATGAATTGTGAAAAAAAACCACTATTGACAGCATTTCTTATATATATATATATATATATATATATATATATATATATATATATATATATATATATTTTAGTATATCAATTTTTTTACACTAGGAGGAGGGGAAGTTCGGATAAGCCACATAATGGACAACCTAATTTGGTGTCGAATTCGTCATCCACGATATTCAAACCTAAGACCTCTTACTTCTAAGTGAAAATAAATACTATTAGACCGTAGTACTGAATGATAACATTTCTTATATTAGATACAGCCATTTCCTAAATAAAGGTTGAAGTGACTAAAATAACACAGCTGCGCGCGTGCAAAGAGTAGCACCAACACAGTCATCAGTATCTTAAGCGTAAAGAAATCGCACAATAAGTATGCTCAATTTGGTGTAATTGGAAAAGAATATACTTTTGTTGTTTTCTGATTAATGCCTGATCTTTGTTTCTGTAGTTTGGGGCTCCCAATTCGGAATTAACTTAGCTCCTGAATGAATGAGAGGAGTTCCTCTTAAGATGCATTATTATCAATTAACATGATTTTGTGTTTATGATCAAAACTCTTCATATTATAATTCATTTTGAAAAATCATATTTGCACAAAATCGATAAGATATGAGATCGTTTAGTCATTGAACTGTATAAAAACAAATAGTCTAATATTGTAAAAGTATTTTCAACCGTCTATCTATTTCTTACAATTCATTGACTAAATGATCTTATTTTAAATTGACTTTTGCAGAGATGATCTTTACAGAGTAATTTATAGTATAAACAGTTCCAATTATAAACACGAAGTTTTGTAAATCTATTACAAAATATATCTAGGAGGAACGCCTCCTCATTCTTAAGGGAATTGGATCATCTCCTGAGCAAGAGATCATGATCCTCCTGATCCACTAACACGGGCCGTTAGATTTTGATCCAACAACTACAAATAGGGGGTCCCTCTAAAAATTATAATAATTATAGCCGTTAGATCAAAATCTAACGATCCATGTTAGTGAGTTAGAATGATCCTGATCTCCTGCTTAGGAGAGGATCCAATTCCATTCTTAAGGAGTCAAGCTTTCCTCTCCCAAGTCCTTTTCCCAACTTCTAGAAATGTATCATTTAAAAATGTTTTTATCTTTTCTGATTTAGTATGTCTTTTTCGTTTATAGTATTCTAATTAGGGTAGCTGCCTTGGTAATTCAGCCAATCTTGACAATTAACCGGTCAAGGAACTTAGAGTAATCCAAGAAGAAGCATCGCAATGACTACTTCCCTTTACCTTTGACGTATATTTCTTCATTTGAATTAGGGTTTTATCACAAATGATCATTGAAATTAATCCTTATAATCAAGAAGATCCCTAAAATTGAAAATCAATCAATGTAGTTCTTGAAAATAGGTGTCGCAAATCAATGTGGTCTTTCCGTTACAATTTTATTAAAAATTCTGTTAAGTACTGATGTGTCATATAAATAGGCCTCATAAGTCATTTTTCTCACAAATGGTCCTTGAAATTAACCCACGACATCAAAATGGTCCTTGAAATAAACGCACAACATCAAAATGGTCCCAGAAATTGAAAATTGATCAATGTAGTCCCGCAAGTAAGTGTCTCAAATCAATGTAGTCATTCCATCACAATTCTGTAAAAAATTCTATTATGTGCTAATATGACACATAAATGGGTCACATAAGTCTAAATAAATTAAAAAAATTACAAGTACGCTTAATAATTTAATAGTTAATAAAAAAATTGTCAACCCAAAAACCTAGTCCTGCAATCACCTCCGATCCCAGTCCACATTTCTCTACGTCATTCGCTCTCTATTCTCTATTAAAAAAATCTCAAATACACCAATCTTTACACACTTCGACATCCTTCACCGAATTGAACCTAGATCGAGATCACCTTTGCCGACGTCTTGGCCCATTGACAATGACTTCTGGGGCATTACCGTTAATATTTAGGTGATCAACATCTTCACAACCTTAATCTTGGAGAGTTTGTTCGGCCCTTCCCTAGTGGTCTGGTGATGCAAAGAACGGTGAAGTCTGCCTTGAGATAATGAGGTTATAACCGAGGGGCGTCTATTGTTGGTTGAAAACTATTTCCTCACCCCCTCTTAGGCCTTGGTTAACCCTTGTGCCTTTGAGAATTTATGGAAGAAATCTCTCTTCAAAGTAGGCACTACTATAAATAAAATAAAAAAATTCACTATGCAAAATGGTATTTAGATAACTTTTTAAATTAATTATTAAACTCACATCAGCACAAAACAAATTTTTTTACTGAATTGTGGCAGAAAGATCATATTGATTTGCGACACCTATTTTCAAGGACTACATTGATTGATTTTCAATTTCAGGGACCATATTGATGGTGTGGGTTAATTTTAGCGACCATCTTGATGGTGTGGGTCAATTTTAAGGACCATTTGTGATAAAACGGGTAAATCTTGTGGGACCCATTTATGTGCCACATTAGCACTTAATGGAATTTTTAACAGAATTGTGAATGAAGAACCACATTGATTTGCGACAACTATTTTCAGAGACTACATTGATTGATTTTTAATTTCAAAAACCATCTTGATAATGAGGGTCAATTTCAAGGACCATTTGTGATAAAAACCCTTTGAATTATGAGCTATTCAACACCATAAACTTAAGTGATAAACACTACAAAATTTCAAAAAATTGAGAGTACTGAATAAATTTATGAAAAGTATTATTACAAGCAGTAAATGATTAAATTTATGCATCGAACTTCTGATCTTATTAGATATATTAATCTACTGGTGAACAACCAGAGAAACCACAGCATTTACAACCTTTTCACTCTCCACAACCACCGCATTGTTTGAGATATTTGTCACAGCATGTGCTGTAAACTTGGTGTCCCCTTTTGTATAAAACGAGTACTGAAAATCACTAATCCTGTTGGGAAAGACCAACACAGATGAAAAATCAGCCGTCCATTTCGTCCCATTGCCCTCCACATTCAACCTTCCCACCGTTGATTTCAAGCTCATCCCATTCACATTGTTCTGATCAATCACCACCTGATCAATATCCCCGAATTGCCCCTCTAACTGGACCATAGGAACTTGTGAGCCTCCCCCTGTAAACATATTGTTTACAATATTTAATCCAAATATTTTTCCATTGACAGATTTCAACACTATATTTGCACCACCTAAGAAGAATCCATTTGTGACATGTACTTGCACCGGATCTTCCATAACTATTGCATTATAATCCAAGTAGCAATTATCCAATCTGGTTTGTGAATTTCCTGCTAATTTTACCAAAATGCCTATGCCTCCAAACCCTGTGGCCTTATTGTAACAATGTACACCAGTGACCATGTTAGCCTGGCCCCTCAGAACAACACCAATAGCAGCTGAGAATACTACCACGTCAGTTATGGCATTGTCATTGCTGGCTAGGTCAATGGCAGTCCCCGTAAATTGCCGCTCGCCGCTGTCACCACCAACCGTTGAGTGTTGCCCTAGGAAGGTGTTTGATATGTAGGTCTCATGGCCCTTTTGAACCAAAATGCCCTCTGTTGTGAAGTGGAGGAAGAAGCAGTTGTTTATTCGGATTCGGGCTGAATCGACGATGAAAATGCCTCCTCCTCGGAAGCCCGAATCGAAGAGAACGTCTCGGAATGTGATGTCCTCGTAGTAGATTGCTTCATTGTTTTGGGCTTCATTTGTGAAATCATTATTAGCAATAGAGGATTTTTGTTTCTGTTTTTGGGAATTTTGTGACCATAGTTCAATGAGATGGCGGTCTCCAGGAAATGTGGATGAGGCACGAAGGGTTCCTCCTCGTACCTATATAGAGTTTGAGACCATATAAAATACTTTCATGTCCACAAAAAAAAAAATATGAACATCTAAGATAATTCCAGTAAATTGACATTGGGTGAACATGAAAGCATACAGCCCTATTGATAATATATTATAAAAGCAAAATCTATTTGCTGTATTTAGGAGAATCTCCTTTGTTAACCAAAGACTGACGAAGAGTCTTTGTCAATCTTTCATATAAAAAAAGAGAGTTTAATTTGTTAAACAAAGAGGAAAACTTACTTTTATTTCACTTTTAGATGTAACAAGTTGAATAATAAGATTGAATTTTAACGGTAAATTAATAACTCATTAAAATCTTAAGTCACATGTCACATCCCGGCCCGGGGCGAGTCACTTCCCGGGCTCGCTCCACCACCGTAGCACGATATTGTCCGCTTTGGGCTTACCATTCCCTCACGGTTTTGTTTTTGGGAACTCACGAGCAACTTCCCAGTGGGTCACCCATCATGGGATTGCTCTAGCCCCCTTCTCGCTTAACTTCGGAGTTCCTAAGGAACCCGAAGCCAGTGAGTTCCCAAAAGGCCTCGTGCTAGGTAGGGATGAGAATATACATTTAAGGATCACTCCCCTGGGCGATGTGGGATGTCACAATCCACCTCCCTTAGGGGCCCAACGTCCTCGTCGGCACACACGCAACCAGGGTTAGGCTCTGATACCAATTTGTCACATCCCGGCCCGGGGCGAGTCACTTCCCGGGCTCGCTCCACCACCGTAGCACGATATTGTCCGCTTTGGGCTTACCATTCCCTCACGGTTTTTTTTTTGGGAACTCACGAGCAACTTCCCAGTGGGTCACCCATCATGGGATTGCTCTAGCCCCCTTCTCGCTTAACTTCGGAGTTCCTAAGGAACCCGAAGCCAGTGAGTTCCCAAAAGGCCTCGTGCTAGGTAGGGATGAGAATATACATTTAAGGATTACTCTCCTGGGCGATGTGAGATGTCACATCACATATGTGCGTTATACTTTATAAACTCTAGCCTCCTTCTCGCTTAACTTCGAAGTTCCTACGAAACCCGAAGCCAGTGAGCTCCCAAAAGGCCTCGTGCTAGGTAGGGATGAGAATATACATTTAAGGATCACTCCCCTGGGCGATGTGGGATGTCACATCACATATGTGCGTTATACTTTATGAATTTTTTTAAATATATTTTGAAGTAGTTTATACATCGAAATATTGGCCGTTAAATTCTTAATTTAGAATCTAATAATCAACATCTAACGACAAAAGATATCAGTAAATATAAAAATAAAAATAAATAAAAAAAACCCTCCAGACATCTAAAACAAGGATCACGGGCAAAGTCATAAACCGGAGTTCATTTTTAATCAAGCGAAGCTTCTTCCTGACAAGTGACAACGACAACGTCTGCAATAATGTATCATCGAAAATTGAAGTTGAATTAATATAAAATTGAATCTGTGTGGGGTTTTCATTTGGTGGATGCATTACTCCGAGGTTTTAATTTTCAGGACGGCGAGGTCGGAGAGTAGATTTCAGTTGAGAAAAAACTTACTGGACTATTACGACTTGACCTACTAAAGTTCTATGTGTTATTGTGCTCCCATGCACGAAAGCCGGTGCACAAACAACAACATGGCAACGTGGGAGTCACCCATTTGCCAAAGTTTTCTTCTTTTTCTGTAAATAGCTTTATTTACCGGCCACGATGAGTATTTAATATTTTATTTCTCATTGGTAATTTTTCATTTTACTTTTTCACGGTCTAATTTTTACCAAAAGAAAGAACAAAAAAACCAAAATATTCTTGAACTTGTTTTTATATGTTTTGTTTGTACACGATGACACAGATATGCAGTTGAGATTCTTGAACTTGTACGACGTGATGACACAGACAAGATGAGAGAGATAAAGGAAGCGAAATTACTGACCACAACATTGCCACCACCTGAAGGAAAAATCAAAGGCTGGCTAATTTTGTAATTTCCGCCTTGCAGATCAATGGCAACTCCTCCCAAGTCAGTGATTCCAGGCAGCAATTCAAGCCCAGATTTCAACTGAAAAGCTTCCTCCACTGCTTTGAGTAGGGCAGCTGTGCTGTCCTCCTCTCCAGTCGGGTCTGCCCCATACTCGATTGGGTAAAACACCCTCCCATTCTAATCATACATCACCCACATTAATTAGTTAATTAATCAACCTGAACTTAATTCAGATACAATGAAATTAAAATAAAACAAAACTGAATGAACATTGCAATTATCTTACCCCTGTGACATTTGAAACTGCAGAAAATGAGAAAGTGGATGGTTTTTGTTGGAGCTTTGTTGCTTGTGCTTGGAATACTGATAGCATTTGAGGCCTGTAGGAACATGAAGCTTCTTCTGCTACCAACAATAATAACAAGAAGAAAAACAATGCTGCTGATGACATCATCATATGTCTCATTTTTCCTTGCTCTGAACAACTCTTTGAAATGCGCCTCCCTTGAGAGAGAGAGAGAGAGAGAGAGAGGGAGAGATGTGAGTTTTTTTGGGGTCTTTTGGTCTTTGGAATTTTGGGTCTCTTGAGCCTTGCTAAAAATACGTTACTTGTTCCTATTTATATATAACTTTGGGTTTTGAGCCTAATGGAAAAAGGTTTAGGCATATTTTAAGTTGAAAAATAAGGAGAAAGAGAACAAAATTTCAGTCTTTTGCTTTCTCGCCCTTTCGGTTGTTACTTAGTTATATGGTTGTTATTATCTGTCATCATATTTGTTAAATTCTCTTTTTTTTTTTTTTTTTTTTTGTATGTTATTTACCACCATTTGCTTTGTTGGTGAAATTTTTTTAGCAACCTTTACAAGCAAGAAATGATGAAATATCATCCATTAATTAATGTTTTACTTACATGAAATGAAGATATATATGAATGAATGAGGTAATAGAAGGAATAGAGCTGTGGATGATTGCGTATGATATGATGAAAATATCATCCACTAATTAATGTTTTTCTTACATGGTATGAGAATCTAAAGGAATGAGGTATTTGAAGGAATAGAGCTGTAAATGACTAGGTATTGATATGATGAAAATTTTATCCACTAATTAATGTTATGGTACGAGGATTTGAAGGAGTGAGGTATTAGAAGGAATATGGCTATGAATGATTGGATATGATCGATATGATGAAATTTTCATCCACTAATTAATGTTTTACTTACGTGGTATGAGGATATGAAGGAATGAGGTATTAGAAGGAACATGGATGTGAATGATTGAGTATGAGATAAACATACTCAAAATTGATGGGACTCACATAATTATGCATATTCCTTTTGTGTTAGTATACGCATGAGTAAGAAACATACTCATACATTGTAAGTAAATTAACATGCCATGATTAGAATGTAAGTCTCTTCGCCAATGAAAATCGACATAATATTAATCTGGCATTACAAAGACATAAAATCTATGTGTTTTTTCTTCTTCTGTAAATAACGCAAGGAGTTCTTGAACTTGACATCAATTTTAACAATTTAAAACTAAATACCACTCGTCTAAGAGTTGATTACTTCCAATTAAGCATTTTAGTTGATCAAAGAATCATAGTTAAAGCGTCTGTACAAATCTTTAAGTACATTTTGCCGTTTCAACATCCGAATCCTCTTTCTTATCCTACATTCCAATTTCCAGCCTTAAATTCCATAAGCATAAAGCATGTGCTGACAACCAGCTTAGCTGTAGGAAAGAGAGGATCAGAACCGATCCTGCAAAAACCCCTTTGTTTTATTAGTTCTGCTTTTCCCTTCCTTCTCGTTTTTTGCTGCATGGAAAGCAAAGCACTAAAGAGAGGCCTTTTACACTTTATTTCACAGAAAAACACAGAATAAGTTGGCTTTCGATTAATTAGGACCACTTAGGACCACTAAGCGGGTGGTTGAGACTTGTATTCTATGCATTTGCTATTTCTTGCGCGGTTGTGGGCATGAAGAAATTTTTGTGCATACCCGAAAAATCATCACGTGGTGCTTTTATTTTATTTGTTATAATATGAGTAACCGATAAAATTGATATATTCCACTTTTAAATTATAATTAGAAACTATTATAACACTGCGTGGAGAGTATACTAAAAATTTACTCGTGAGCATTGAGGAGTTGGTGATGTATACCATAAAAAGCTTAGTGTTGTGACAGTACTAATTAACTCACATTTAAGTTAATTTTCAGGTTTAGTCTACTGACTCTACTCTTGCAATTATGAGTCCCATGTTCACAAGTTGGTTCGTCCATATCTTCTTCAATGTGCATTTAAGTACAGCATGTATGATGCTTGTCTATGATTGAGTGCTTTAATTTATGATAATTTGGTTATGCAGGTGCTTTAGTGAACAAAATGTTTATTTTAATTTCTCAATATTGTTTAACGAGACAATCTGATATAATTGTTGACCCTAAAAACTACCAAGCCTACGTGGCGCGCAGGCCGAGTAATTAATAAGCTAACTACGTCCTTCGGTTGTGTGCGGGGCGTGCCAACTCGTCGGCCGAGCTCGGCCAAGGAGTAAAATGTGTTGATATCACGTTGGGCGTGCTGCTGACTTCTTGATCTTGCGACTGCGGCCGAGGAAGGAACACGTCTCAACCTTTGGGTTCTAGAGCCTGAAGACAAGGCTGCTAATCTTGCGAAGTTCACAGATTGTCGGCGTCGGGTTCGATCACGGTGATTATATTTGTAAAAGTATAAGCATGCCGAACCGATACCAAACTATACGGACACAAGTACTCAAAAGAGATGTATGTCTTGATGGTAAATGTGGTTCGGTCGTCAAGATGCCGAGCTCTAAAACTTACTTGTGAATATCCAATCATAAAACAACTCAGGTGTTCAATGTGCCAAGCCCTGTAATCTGTAACACCTCACTTTGTCAAAAAGGCTAATGAGATGACCTCTGCCAGCAAGAACTCGAAAATCCTTCTTGGCCAAGACTTGGATAAATAACCAGTCTGCCTCGACGTAATGCTATTTATCCAAACTGAAGGTGCTTCGGGGTCTGCTGATTCTGCAGCAATAGTGTTGTTTATCCAAACTGAAGATGTGTTAGCAGAAAAAGAAAATAAAAATCTAAAGGTGTTTGAGAGGTTTCGCATAGAGCGAGAGTTTGCGCAGGACAGTTTGTGTGTTGAGTTAGAGAAAGGTTTGAATGATGCACTCCCCTGTGTATATATAGCAGCAAACCTACTCCTAGCCAAACCAGAGATGTATCCGAACTAAAACTCCCAAATCTAATCTGATTAGGATTCGGCCAATCTTAGTTCCAATAAGTTTATGAACCAAGCTCTCTAATGAATTGGATTCACTCCCGAATTCCCAACACCTTCAACTCTAAAACCTCCTTGTTGTACCAAGACTCGACTTCTTCACTCTTATCCAAATCAATCCTTCTTGCAACAGGACTCGGCTGACCTGATTGGCCACTTATAACAGCTTGGACGACCCATAGTATTTTTGGAAGAGCATTGGACCGAACACAAACCTAAGCTTGGCCCAATAATATTATTTTGTGCCCAAACAATTATGTTTAGAGTTCAGATGGTGAACATTGATTTGTTAGGTTAGGATAATAGGATTAAATGTTTGATAAGTGAATATTGTCGGTTTTAACTTATAAGTATGCATGCAAAATCGCACCAAGTTTTGCTTGATTTAAGTTGGATAGTGCTATTCACACACCTATTTTTACTTCACAAACAACTTTTTTATATTATAGTCATTTATCATCTTCAGTTCATTCGATTTGATGATTGAAAATTGAGAATGATGTATGAGAAGTAAAAATAAATATGTGAATAAAATTACCTATAAGTATATGTTTTTTTTTTCATTTGAGAGAAATGAATTTTGCACCTTTTTTCACCTCGTAAATATCAACCTTTTATGCTTTCATCATTTAATTGAACAAATCAAAAGAGAATTAGAGCAGAAATTTAACAACGAGAATTAAAAAGAGTGTAGAAAGTAAAAAATGGTGTGTATCAATCATTTCTCTTTTTCTCGGCCGAGGATCCTCTCTGGATCCTCTTTGTGGGGATACAGAGATCAATCAATTGTGTCCGTTTATCGTACATCGTGCGGTCAGTTTTCGTTAAGTACTATTTATATTCAATTTTAAATTCAAAATTCAAAATGATTTCTAACCACGCAATGTACAATAAACGAACTCAATTGATTAATTATTTGAATCCCCACAAAAAGGATCCAAAATGGATCTATTCCCTTTTTCTCTATGTACATGACTTTTTTTCTTCTTCGGTTTAAGATAAGCACTTGGACCGATAACAGATAAATAAAGCGTTAAATAAGATTGGACGGTGAAATTATTATATACTCCTAGATGTGCCGACAATTACCCAATTCTTTATTTATTTGGGCGTAATTTCTTGTGAAGTTAGAGAACCTTATCAACTTTAGTTAGGATTTAGCCCAAACATTTTTGGGCCTTAAAATCCAGGATCACATATATGGAAGGTATTTGGATAAAAATAAAAAATAAAAAGTACCAAAAAAAGTCAAGAAAAAAAAGAACGTAGAAGGAAAATATTGAAACACGCAAAGTTTAATTGATATCAAAGTTGATAAATATATACCTCCTCTACTCTTGTCCAATTCACAATCAGAGACAATAATTGTAAAAGTTCCTGCATCTCAATTATAGTGTAAAAATTTAACGAGAATGATTTATCTTTTGAGTAAAAAACAAATGAATCAAAACTGAGATTACACTTTCAAAATGAAGCTTGAGAAAAGTTTTCGCCGTTCAACGTGTTGATCCTACACAGAATACAAGAGGTTAGAAAAGTTTGAAAATTTTGCACATCTCCAACTAGGCCTAATCTTCTTTTTCTTTTTTTTTTTTCTTCCCAGAAGCTTCCAGCAAGCAGGCGAGAGTCCTTAAAAGATGCTAGAGGAGGTTTTGAGATTTTCTCTTTAAAAATCACTTACAAAAATACAAATACATTACGCTACAACGATAATTCTGAGTGTATAAATGCAAAACAAACTCCGCGATCAGTCACAATTCTATTGGGCTTATTTGATGCTTGATTTTATTCTTAGTTTTTGGTTTTGAATATACACATCAACTACTTGAGTTACAATCTCTCAATAAATCTTCAATGGTAACCTTAAGTCTCTATTCTCTTATTTGAAAAGTCCATCAGTAGTTAATAATAATTGACTAAAATGGTAAAAAAATTAAAGATCTTGATTGCCCAACTAATTATACGCTTTTAATGACTCATCATATCATCTTAGTAAACCCACTATTTCACTCTTATAGATTCTTTTTTTTTTTTTTTTTTTGAATTGGTTAGTTCAACACTTGGATGTTGTAGAATCATTAAAACGATCAATTTTTCAAAAATATTTACCCAAGCATCGAGGTCCTGTGTTCAACTCTCTCCGCACCTAAGTAGCTTGTATGTATGAAAAAAATAAAACATTGACGAATGAGTCATGACTTTTGGATTCAAAAGCTTGGACTTTTGGTCATCTCGGCTTCCTACTCCACGCAACTTCTACCTGACATTTGTTTGTATAATCCCTTATTATTATGTATACACGTCCACACCCACGATATCACATTGTCATGTTTCTCAAAACTATATGTAAAATATCGTCACCAAAGTATGTAATGAGTTTACTTTCACGTGACATTCTATTCCACGTAAGTTGCTCTTGTTTTATAAATTCTCTAAAATTGTTTCCGAATGATTTTCAAACCCTCGTCATCTCTACTTAATTATTTAAAATTTTGACTTGTGTTGAAATGTTATTGTCACGTGTAACAAGAAAAGCCTTTTATTTGATTCGTCAATTTCTAGTACACAAATTCAGCAATGAACCATATTCAAAACATGACCTTTGACAAAGCAACAAGACATTGTGGCCTAAGTTTTACAGATGTATCGTATATGGTTTATTTCTTTAACTCAAACTACTATTACAAGTTACAACATGTATATGAATATATTTATATATCTTCTGTGGTATAATTAATAGTATAAATCATGACTAAAAAAGGGCAAATGATCAAAAAGAAAATGGCAAAATGTTGCCATCCTCCCCAACCTATTCACAATTTGTCTAGTCAATAATCTTGACACAAATTTAGGTCAGCTAGCTTTCAGTTTGCCACTCCTTGATCAACTGTCACAAAAACAGAAGCCGGAACTGCCACATTCGACTCGATTACAATACGGTTATTCGACATGTTCCTCAGGGCATGGTTTGGGAACGCGTTGCCACCGGAACTTAGCGTGTATTGAACGTGCCGAATAAGGTTAGGAAATAGGAGAATTGGATTGAAATCTACGGTCCATGAGCTCCCATTGCCTTGCACAGACCTCCTTCCAACTGTGCCCTTTATGTTCATACCCCTCACATTGTTCCTGTCCACATATACTTGTTCAACCTCTTTGAAAGGCCCATTTGTTTGGTCCAATTGAACAATCCCTATCCCCTTATTGAACCCACTAAACATGTTGTTTACAATATTGACCCCATTGGCAACCCCTTTTATTGATTTTAGGACAATGTATGCATCACCAAGGAAAAAACTATTGGAGATATCAAGCTGCACTGGATCTTCGGCAACAATGCCGGTGTAGTCCATGTACGAATTCACGATTCGTGTTTGTGTCAACCCGGGCAATCTCAAATAAATTCCCGTCCCGCCAAATCCAGTGGCCTTATTGTAGCAATGGACCCCGGAAAGTATGTTGGCCGGACCTGAAATCATAATGCCAACGGCAGCGGAAAAAATCACCACATCTGTCACAGCATTGTCATTCCCCATTAGGTTAATCGCAGTCCCTGAAAAGTTCCTTTCGCCATGATCACCACCGGCGGTGATGTGTTGCCCTAGGAAGGAATTCCGGATGTAGGTTTCGTGGCCACTTTGGACTAGGATCCCATTGGTGGTGAAATGTGTTATGTAACAATTGTCTATGCTGGTCCTAAGTGAGTTTATGACAGAAATGCCCCCTCCCCTGTAGTTAGAGTCCAACAATAGGTCCTTGAGAGTTATGTACTCATAGTTGTAGGATGATGATGAAAGCTGTGCAGACATTGAGCTCTCTTTTTTGGTTTCTTCTTTCATGTTACCGGATGATGTTGGCGATAAATCGATTAGGTAACCATCAGCTGGAAAATCATTCGAGGCGCGTAACGTTCCTCCATGAATCTATTTCATAAAAACAAGAATGTTCAAGTTAAACAAGTATTACATAAAGCTAATCCCATTACTTAATTCAAATCATGATGCTGACATGGTTTTGACCAACAATTAGGAAACATATATTAGACTAGGAAAATTCCACAAGGTGAGTCATGGGATGACCATTTGACATAACGCACGTGTATCAGAATTTCGTGGAAACTTTATGATAGACTTTTATCAATATTTAAGAAAATAACGTAAATTGGAGCATACCATAAGGTTTCCTACTCCAGCTCCAGGCAACCTCAAGGGCCTGCTGATCAGATAAAGGCCACCCTCAAGATTGATCTGGGCACCTCCAAGATTGGCAATTCCCTCTATCAAGAACCCTTCAGTTGGGCCTCTAAATGCATCAGCCATTGCTTGAGCAAGTGCATCAGTGCTGTCTCTGCTCCCCGTCGGATCAGCACCGTACGATGTCACGTGATAAACACGTGGACTAGTGCTCCCCTGCACCAACCATCACCCATTTTTCAACAACATGGACTAACAAGCTACATATAATTTCAACAACAAAGACTCCATCCCAACATTATAACCAAGAATTAAACAACCAAATTACAAAATAAAAATCTATAATTTATGCGCAAAGGGATTGACTTACCGTCGGCGGAGCAATAAGGCTAGGACTAGGGGAGGGTAGGATTGAAGATGGTGCAACAGAAATCGAATCATGGCGGATGAGTGATGCCTTGAACTCTTGCAGTTTTCGCAAATGATCGTTGTAATTGCCACCGGGAAACTGACGATAACCCATTTGAGAATCTTCTGCGTAGGCATGAATTACGATGAAGCTGCAAAATCCCATGAAGATTGACCATATTAGAGCCGTTTTCGGCATTATTGCCTCCATACCTAAACTCCTCTGTTTTTCCTCTGTTTTTCTCTGCGTTTCTAGCAATGTCAGATGCAAGAAGTTGGGATATATTTGATCGCTTTATATGTGCGGGAGAGAGAGAGAGGAAAACAGAAAGAGAGAAAGGTGGAGTAAGGGGACATGGAAAGAGAAGGGGCTAACTAATATTTGCTGAGAAAATGGTACCAAATGTTTTCCTAGATAATATTATGGGATCATACAAAGGACACCACCCGTCAAATGCTGGTATTTATACAAATGAAATGATGATGAGAAACCCTTAAAACAATTGCGTCTTGTCTTTGTTGTTTTCATAACTGATGAGAGATTTTAATTTTTGTGTTAATTAATCTTTCTCTAACAGAAAAGTAAGCAGTTACCAGATTCTTACTTTTGGGACCCCAACAAGTTTGACAAAGTTTATAAGGTATTTTTACAAAGCAAGCCAACCTGCTACCTGCAGGCTAACCTTGTACTTGATTTGGGTCCAGTGTGGGAGTTCCACCTCATTGGGTTTGGTTGATCTATTTATTGACTTTTAATGACACACTTCACACTATATATTCATAACCAATATTTATGTTGAGCGGTATTACTAATCTAAGTTGCACTGAGAGAAAAGTGTTGTTTGAACTTGAGGCACAATTGGTTGAAAAAAAAAATCTTATCTACCAGGATATTATTTATCAACATATCTTGAAACACTAACTTTAGCCCTTCCTCAAAAAGGGAATTTTCCCACTAATGTGGCATCATTTTACTGTCGAAAAAGAATAATCGAAACCATTCGTTCTATTTGCCATCATCTAAAGATCAATTTAATAAAAAAAGCATTCACTTTAGAGATAGTTAATTTATGTGTCAAACAAACCAATGATTATGATAACAAGTTATGAATGATCAATTTCTTTGATTTATATGAATGAGTAACGATTTCTAAATCGAATAAAATTTTCTGAAGATGAAATGATAAATGATAATAAAGAGAATGAACAGTCCGATTATGAAATTTGTACGGTAAAACGATTCAGGTTAGTGGGAAAGAACTACAATATTTGTTCTTTACTTGTCATAAGTCATTTTTTATTGTAGAAAATAACTTCTATGCAACAGGATGATCTCGAGAAAAAGTTCAAGCAAAGAGAATGTAAATGTGGTTATATTTCATTATATTGTAGTTTTTTTTGTGCGTCGCAAACTCACAATGTAATTTACAAATAAGAAGGAAATGCACATCACCCCATATGTAATCAATTTATTGGCATGAGAAAAGGTGCTTAATCTAATTGCTCTTGGGGTGGGTTCATTGTTTGAGAAGAATCATATGTCTTTGGTGCACAATTTGAGAAGTAAAACGACAAAGAATGCCTATGAGGTTTTGGTTCATCCTCCTCCTTTTCTTTGGGCTATGAAAGAAAAGAATGCCTGTTGTAATTTGTAATCTGTCATCTGTAACTACACATTCAATAGAATCAGCACATGATGGGCATTGATTATATTTTTCAAATAATGAAATGCATGCTTACTCGATCCAAGCTCACACTCCATGCAATCAAGGACTCAAGATATCAATGTATTTTACTAGATTTGAAAATTTTGGTTTAAATTGTTTTGTTTTGCATTTTTTTTTAACTTAAAATTATATAATGGTGTGATATCCACATACCCCTTTTTACTTCTCTCACACATTTTTAATTTTAAATCGTCGGATCGGATGAATTGAAGAAGATTAAAAGATAGAAATTAACAAGAGGTGTGAGAATTTTGGGTTAAATTGTTTTGTTTTGCATTTTTTTTTACCTTAAAATTATATAGTGGTGTGATATCCACATACCCCTTTTTACTTCTCTCACACCTTTTTAATTTTAAGTCCTCAGATCGGATGAATTGAAGAAGATTAAAAGATAGAAATTAACAAGAGGTGTGAGAGAAGTAAAAAGAGGTGTATGGATAGTACAACCCATTATATATTCTTCTGAATACAGATTACCATCCTAATCAATAAGGTATTGTGTTGTGGGGGTCAAACCCTAGAATTCTTTCGGTCACATCTACTCGTGAATAAATTTTCGGCGGTCACATCTTATGAAAAAAAAATAGTAAAAACCTATAAGTTGAGAATGGACAAATGACATTACTATATATACCACCTAATTAATGCAATAATATAGTGCGCCTTATTATATACCATGTATAAGAGGGGAAACAAAGTTAACATTCTCCAATTGGACTTGAAATTTCTTATCCTTCTTTTTAGCAAAAACGAAGAAAACAGCTATGACAAAATTGGGTGTATACACTTGTGTCTATTTCTCATCATGCGATTTAACAAGTTACGAGAAAGATCGATACACTATAAGTTTTACTACAGTAGTACTACACTTACGGAGTATTTAGTCGTGCCCTGCCCTGCCTTTAATGATAACCAGTGGCCAAGTAGAAAACAAACATTTAGTTCCGACCATTTCATCACAACCCTAATTTATGAAAAACTTTACCATTGTGTATATGCAAAGCGCAGCAAACCATATGATGGAAGGACAAACCGAAGGTCACGGGCATGCATGAGTACACTTTTTCAGTGTGTGAAAGGCCACCAAGCTGCATCAAAACAAAGAGTACCTTCCTCCTTGTGGGTCAGTTTCAATACGTACATGAATCTATAATTGCTTGGTCTTTGCTTTGTCACTTAAGGTCACCAAATATCAATTGCATCACGACAATCAAGTAGGGGAATATTAGGTAGCTATAGATATCCTAACCCTCAAACTATATTCTTTGTTTTTGTTTGCCTTGCTATTACACATCACTTCGTTTTTCTAATTTTAATGTATAAGTAAGTTTGGTTGTTTTAGTAGACAAGCAAACCCTAAAAAATTATCTTTTCATGTACACAATCATGATAACTAAATGAAAATGATATGCTTGTTTAACAGTCAGATATTCCAAATTAGTCAAATCGATAGAAAGGAAGATCGAAATCTAGTGTAAAGAGGCGGAGAAACTACTCTGGCGAGTTGGCCTAACCCATTGTTTGATAGTTATTCCACAATTATAATAATAATATAGAATTACAATATAAGTTAATGAGTGAAGTGAATGATAGAGGAAGGTGAGATGAGAAGACAAAGAATTCCATGGTGGTGCCTGTCTTCATTGATGCTGTTGGGTAAGGTTACCTCAAACTCGTTCTTCATTTTGAAGAAACCATAGAAAGCAAAATGAAACTTGGAAACTTGCTTTGCTTGTGGCTGACGCCAACCCAGTTACCCCACCTAGCTACTAGCTTTGCCCTTTTTAATGAGTTCGATCGTATTGAAACAGTACAATATATATCAACCGTATACTTATTATCATATATATTTGAAGACTGTATTCAGTATATGATGCATTTCATCTCTCCAAACATTTCACATGCAGCTCCAGTTTCATTGCACGCCTGTGTGGAGAATATTAAAAGACAGTTCTTATGCCAAATTTATATGATTCACGTGATAACATCAAAGGTGAAATCAGTTACCTTTATTTGTTAAGATCGGTGTCTCCATGGTATAGGGTGTGAGAAAAGTTTTACTAAACTTTGCATGTCCTTATAAGGATTTAGATTATTTCTCATATTGCAAATTGATTATTTTCTAATTTCAATATGATTTGTTTAATTGAAATTGCCATTCACACTTTACTTGTAGGTTTTAATTACTATGATAATGTTGCTCAGTAAAAAGGTAAAAGAAAATGTATAACGCCAAAGAAATGTACCATACAATTATACAAATAAAAAAAAAAAACCTTCAAGAATGAATTGCTTCCTTGGTCGTCAATTGGATATAAGAATCTTGGAAAGGTACAAATTTGGCTCAAGAATTAATAGTGACGAGGGTCCTTTTTCATGGTTGGATTAGCGACCAAAGTTGAATGAATTGGTATGGATTTAAATATAGCATACAATGAAGCCTTTAAGAGAAGGGATTCTTATTTTTTTTTGAAAAATAGGGACATCCTCTTAACTGTTACATTTGGCTTTAATGAAATTCTATAGTTGAGATTCTGTGACCTGTGATTTAATCTCAGCCACATAATTTCATTAAAGTCAATCTAATGGTCAAGAATGTGTCCTCATTTTTTTTGAAACATGTAGATCCCTTCCCTTAAAGGGCATGTCGCATACATTATAGAAGCTAATTTGTCATGTCTATGTACTAACAAAGAAAAAGAAAAAGTTATGGGCGGGTGGGGAAAACTCGGTTTTCATACACCATCTTCAATTTGTGGGATAAAATTTAAAATATAAGCTTTAAAACTCCTCTAAACCATCTCCAACCATGAGCTAAAATAAGCTTTGGGGAGAAAATATATTTTTGGGCTAGATTCTCCTAGAAATTAAGTCTAGCTTAAATTATTCAAGATCCACCATACGATTATATTTCTAACCTTTTCCTTTTTGGTTTTTACTTATAATCCAACGACTGTGATAAAATGAAATCAAATCTAATGGTAAAAAAAAAAAAAAAAAAGAGATTTGATGGACCAAAATTAAATCTAAAATCTAAAATAATTTAAAGAAATTATTTAAATCAAATTTCACTTAAAAATTTATAAATACCTATATATGTATTTGTATTTTTTTTAATTATTTGTCATAATTTAAATATTTTTAGGTTAAAATATTCATAAAAATAATTTAAGATAATCTACTTAAATTTTATTTGAAAAAAAAAAAGTTACAAAAAAAAAGAGGCTAAAATCATAGTTTTAAGCCATAAACAGTTTCTAGGTTATGGGTTAAAAAAATTTTGTTTAAGTTTTTAAGTTTTATCCCCAAGGGTTGGAGATGGTCTTGGAGAGGGGCAGTTTGATAACTATTTGAATTTTAGTTTTTCTCACCTTTTTGAAATTTGAAAACCAAGAATTGAAAACTACTTTGTTGAGTTTTCAAAAATTGGCATTGAGTTTTCACTATTTACTTTTGAATTTTTAAATTTTCTTTAAACTGAAAGTAGTTACCAAACAAGATTTCAATTAAAAAAAAAACTAAAAATCAAAAACTGAAAACGAAGTAGTTATCACCTAAATTATGCATATGGTGACGGGAAAAAAAACTAAGAAGGAAAGAAAGAAACGGGCATGTGTGGAGCATGACAACTGAATTCACAAAAGCTAGTAACCATGATGTTTTGGTGAACAGATGCCTCGACAGACTAATAAATAACTATTTACACGAAGTTCATAATTTTTGATAAAATTTTATTTGAACATGTCAATATATTTTGAAAGGAGAACTAATAAAAAGTACCTTACGAACAAAAATTTCGCCAGAAAACACTTTGAAACTTTTTCTTACTATTAGGGATTTTTTGTATTATAATTAAGGACAAAAAACAAAAAGAAGTTGCACTTCATAAGAGTTTTGAATTAAAAAAGTCATTAATAATAAAGAAAGTAATTTTTTTTTAACAAACGATATTATCTATACTAAAAGGATAAAGAAAATGTTTTAAATAATAAACAAATGTTCCCTAAATGATAAAGAAAGTTCTGAGAGTTTTCTTTTAAAAAAAATTACGAGGAGCTTTTTATTAATTTTCTATATTTTGAAATAACCAAGTTACTAGAAGGGGAAGAAAATGTTTGTCACACCATTTGCCAATGTCAATAAAAGGCTAAAAGTCCTTATTATTATTTTTAAGCAGTATGTAAGTCCATAGAATATAGAACTCTTTTATTTTATTTTTTGATAAAAAAAAAATTATCTACATTAAGGGGTGGGGGAGTGAGATAAGTCTCACAATGTGCTAGCAATAATGTGTGATTCAAATTCGCCTTTGGTAAGAATCGAATCTAAAATCTTTTACTTACACGTGAAGAAGAGTACCACTATACCGTAATACTATGTGACCCATAGAATATAAAACTTAAGCTATGATGTACGTGTAGCATACATATGTGAGTTAGACTAGTTGACGAGGGGTAGTGTACTCATTTTTACACTGGTTGAATTCCCTCTCCATAAATTAAAATAATAGTTTAGAATGTTGCTTTGTAAAAGATAACATGATGTACATGTATATATAGTTTGTAAACAACTAATTATGTTGAATTAAAAAAGCTCCTTAATAATAAAGAAAATTTCTTTAATAATAAGAAATGTGCTCTTGATGAAAAACAAAATTGTCTGAGAGTTTTTTATTATGAAAAAAAATTACGATGAGCTTTCTATTAATTTTCTACATTTTGAAACAACCAAGTTACTAGAAGGGGAAGAAAAATTTGTCACACCATTTGCCAATGTCAATAAAAGGCTATGTCTTTATTATTTTTTAAGACATAAGTAAGTCCATAGAATATAAAACTTAAAACATGATGTACATGTAGCATATATATGAGTTAGACACTCGAGTTTGATCAATTCCATCTCCATAAATTAAAGCATTAGTTTAGAATGTTGCTTTGTTAAAAATAACATGATGTACATGTATATATGGTTGGTAAACAACTAATTATGTTGAACTAGAATAATAATTGCTTGTATATATAAGTAAGGAGGTTACCAAAGATGTCTACCCTTACGGCCTTACCCCAACTCAATTACTCATAATACTTGAGTTAAAACTGATTGGAAGAAATCATATATTCTTTCAGATAAAAAGTAGAACGTAATTGTTTTATTCATCTCATGAACTTTCTTTTATGATTCAGGTAATCACGTATCTCAGCTGGCCGGCATATGAATTAATCTAGATCACATGAATTTCATGTTTTAGTTACTGAAATGGTGGAGAATATGATTGTATATTCCAACATTGAAAAGACAAGATAAATTATTTTCTGACGTTATATCTCTTGCTTGTGCATCAATAGCATGCATGACTTCCATTTGAATTATCGTGCATGCAACATCCATCCCCATTAATTAAGGGCGCTGGTCCTCACAATTTATGGTGGCATGAAATTTTCTTATTTTACTTCTGTCTAGTTGATGACTGATGAGTAATTTTAAGTAGATTAATTTTTTTGATTAATTTATAAATTATGTGACGTGTCACTGATAGGAAATAACACGTTAATCAACACTTAACTAATAATCTAATAATCAACAACCATATTATATAATTTACAAAATATGGTTTAAATAGATAGTCCCCTTAACATTACCCTTAGTAGATATATTACTAAGAATTTGGTGTTATTAATGGAGGACCAATCCATATGATTATTGAAAAATCTAGTCTTTTTCTATATAATTAATTAATATGGATTTGGGATTCTTACAATAAACTAAAATTTAGGTATAAAATCTGGACGCATTAAGGGCTATGAGATTTTCTCTGGCTTTGAAGAAAAACTGTTTATGAAGGATTGTAAAAGTAATCAGCTGTGAATGAAGTTGTTTAGTATTTAGTATATAGTCGAATATGAGGAATCTATGTTCAATATATCGTTTTCAAACCGTTCTGGTTCTATATACGTTCGAATACGGGGAATATATGGTCAAATGCTTGTCAACAAACGAAGCATACGTAATAACTATGTCCATTGCAAAAATGTATGGGTAATGTTATTCATACTATGTTTTTGTACCACATTTTCATACCACCTTATATGACATTTGATGTGGACAGCCACATCATTTAAATTAATCAGATTTTTTAATTTAGTTCATTATTTAATAAACTAATAATTAAGGAAGAGAATTGTTATTGGCATTCTAAAATTTTCATTTTACACTCCAAATTTTCCATATTTAGAAAGAAAAATACACTTGTGAGGAGTGTAGAATGAGATTTTTGGAGTCCTAATGACACCTTCCTTTTGAAAAACTAGTTAATTAAATGATGATTGTGGTATACGAGGAGTCTTTCTCCTCCCTTTCCTTGGGTTTTGTAAATTTTTCAAATGATATTGCTGTCCACATCAAATGCCAAATTTTTCAAATGATGTTGCTGTCCACATCAAATGTCACTTAAGGTGGTATAGAAGTATAATATAAAAACATGGTGTGAATAACATTACTCAAAATGTATTCAAATCAAAAGACTCGGCCGAATTGTTGAAGATTAAAACTAGATTTCTTATGGGCCAACTTACAAAATGCAACACCCCAGCTGTGAATTGTTCTATAACACACAAAAATTATTCTACAACACACAAAGACGCATGGAAGTATTTATGGGTAATTCTGGGTTTGACAGGGGTCGACGGATCCTGCCATTTGAAATGGATACCCAACCTTTTTGCCCAATTTCAAACCAAACTCCAACTGCCACCCGAAATTTCAAAGAACGTGAATGAGGGAGAGGGTGCTAAGTCTAGTATCCATTAATTAATTAACGTGGAAGGACAACATGACCTATAATAAGTCTTGAGTTTTGGTTTTTTACCTGCATAATTGTAATACATTTTATATGTTGATACTAATTTAGATGCATCCAAGGCTCACTTTTAATCTAGGCGATTGAGGACGTCGTTAATAACAATATATTCCGGACGAATAAATCAGGATTAGCCCACACACATGAAGCTTGATGCAGCATGCATGGAACATGTGGCTTTTGCTTTGATATATTAGGAGAAGTCCATCGAATTACATATCAACATCAAGGGCCATGTGTAGCAAATTGCTAATTATATGGAATGGAATTAGATGGTGAGACTCGTCAAGATCAGACAAAAGCACCGGAAACCTAATGTGATGAGACAAAATGTATTATTGAGAATTAGATGGTCATCCAATCAAAAGCTTATCCACTGATCTCTCTACCACTTCGAGGAGAGATTTTTCAATGTGACAGGTACAAGGAATGGTATATCACATGTTACTGTACAAATTATGAAATATATGTGTTAAAAAGTTAATAACTTAAAAAATGAAATTTCTCACCACTTCTATTAAAATATGTGGTGTATCACTTATGTTCCTGTCACAATTAAAAATTTCTCTATGGAGAGTTGGAAATTGGAAGGCATCCAATCCATGCCGGACATTTTGATGGAAAAGAGGAGGATAAGATACCCTAGCTGCTAGCAGTTGTCGCTTCTGGTTATCAAGCAGTATTATTTAAATGATCATATTCTTTTTTCTTCTTTTTAAAAAATTTATTATTATTAAGAGAATGTTTAAAATTATTACAATAATTTGGCGATAGGGAGGAAGGGGGGTGATTTGGATTTGGAACACATAGGTAAAAACTCAAAATTATATCCATTAAAATATTGGATCATATGCAAGAAATGATCATGTTCTGTATTAATATTCTATTCAAAATTTATAAGGAGGAAGATTTGTACTTAGAATTCTAAATTATACTTGAAAAAAAATTCTCAATAATATATATTGCGACATCTAATTTAACACACTGCCCTTTTACTTTCGTGTACTCCTATGAGAAAAAGATTTTGTGAATATTTAATTTAGAGTGCAAATTGATACAGGAGTGCGAAATCGTTGCACTAATGTATATAACTCTAGTAATCAGTGCCAAAAATTTGGAATTTGGCTATATGGTTGATAGATTGAAAAAAATGTATGACCTTGCTTGCTCATTACATGACAAGGAGCAAGAACACATTTGGCCTCCTTCTGGAGGCAGATTCTGCCCTTTAACTTTTCGTGCCCCTCGTGCTCTTTTGTTTATGTGGTCACAGTTAAGCCACGTCAACATTTTATATTATTATTCATTTTTATCTTATTATCTCTATAAAAAAAATATATAAAATGTTGACGTTGTTTAACCGTAACCATACAAAACAGGAGGGCACGGGAAGTAAGAAGGTTGTGAATCTGTCTCCCCTCTTTCTCTATTCTGTCTGTATATGTTAGGCTCGCCAATTATTGTCTTTGTGACTCATCACTTTATGTATGAGCGATGAGCACGGAAATATTCGCACCATAGTTTCTTCAGTTCTACCTTTTTTATCACTTTCTTTTTGTCTTTCCATTTTATACAATGATCGAGTTCAGACGACTTGATTTAAATTACAGTTTCTTCACCATCCTCTTCCTAATTTTTCTTCTACCAATCTTGACATCTTCAGCATGTACATCCGAAAAGAAAGACGAACACCGAAACGAATCTAAATTGCTGATCAGATATAAACTAATTGCAATAGCCTCAGTCCTAGTTTCTGGTGCACTAGGAGTTTGTCTTCCATTCTTGGTGAAGAACATACCATTTTTCCACCCGGAAAAAGACTTTTATCTCTTGATCAAAGCCTTTGCGGCCGGGGTGATTTTAGCAACGGGGTTTGTTCATGTGCTTCCTGATGCTAACGACAGCTTGACAAGCCCATGCCTTAGTGAAAACCCATGGAGAAGGTTTCCCTTTACAGGTTTTGTTGCCATGGTGTCAGCTATTGGGACATTGATGATGGAAGCTATTGCTACTGGGTATCATAAGAGGTCTGAGCTCAGGAAACCTCAGCCAGTTGATGGTGATGAAGAAAATGATCATGCTGTTCATTTTCATGGTTCTGCATCAAATTCGTCGGAGCTGATCCGTCATCGAATCATATCACAGGTAATCCAAATAAATTGTATTTGAAGCTTGGCATCTAAATTTCCTGTATATATACACATATACGAACTCTACATCTTATTTATCTTATACAAACAAAAAAAAAAAGCAATAAAGGATTAGGCGAGCAGACCAACATGCTAGTCCAGTTGTCGGACTACATACATATGGACTCGCAATTATTAATTGATTGGCCATGCAATACAAAATGCAGGTTCTGGAATTGGGCATTCTGGTTCATTCAGTGATCATTGGGGTATCTCTTGGTGCTTGTCAAAGTCAACACACAATCAAGCCTTTGGTGGCAGCATTGAGTTTCCATCAATTTTTTGAGGGCATGGGACTTGGTGGATGCATCTACCAGGTACTCGGTTCTCAGCTAACAAATTTCTTTGTCAAGTAAAAAAGAAGAAAAAAATGCTCCTAAATTCCTGCTAGCTAGACCATTGTAGGAGAAGAGTTTTTATGTAACGGGAAATTCCATATTGTGGATGTATCCTAAGTTAGCTAGTTCTTGTCATGTTAAAATGTTAAAACGCATGATTGAATTGGGATACTAATTATAAGCTAATTAGAAGATTTATGATTTGGGCAGGCAAAGTTCAGTCATAAAACCATGGCAATAATGGTGGTATTTTTTTCCCTCACCTCACCAACTGGGATAGCTGTTGGCATAGCAATATCAAACACCTACAATGAGAGCAGCTCAACTGCACTAATTGTTCAAGGGCTTCTCTTATCAGCATCTGCTGGGATTCTTATTTACATGGCGCTTGTTGATCTTCTTGCTGCTGATTTCATAAACAATACTAAAATGCTAAGCAATCCCAAGCTCCAACTTGGAGCTAGTTTCACGCTTCTTCTTGGAGTATGTTTTATGTCTCTGATGGCAAAATGGGGAGAATCATAATTACAATTCAATTTATTAATGGTTCATTTGATAGTCTTTTTGTCTTAATTTTTCACTTTCTGTGCTCAAGATTCGAAGTATGTGAGAGAAAAGATGAGTGAAGAAATGTAGATGACAGTGGTGGGACTGGAAGGGATGAGGAGAAATGATAGAGAATGTATGACGCAAAAATTTGAAAGTGAAACAAATCTAAAATTGTTGTAGTTTTTTTATACCTAGTTTTAGTCTTGTGTGTATCGTTTCTTATACGTATCTTCCACATCTCTCTCCCACCATGCTCACAAATTGTAAAGTTCGCTTATTGAACTATGTGATTGTACAACTACCGACACGAAAATAGAGAGTCCTCTATATCCCTCTTCCCACCTTCCCACCCATGGTCCCACCCGATTGAGAGAGAAGCAGCACGCATGCAGTTGTCGTATACAAGATTCTCTCGACTATGCTTCTTACATCCTTCTTCATTTTTTTATTTGCCTCATGTCTCATTTACCTCTAATCAAAGAAAATTAAAACTAAAAAAATTATCAACATAGCTCTAAGCTCTAAAGTTCTATATGTATGCTGACACGATCTAAATTACTCCAAGTTCCAAGTTCTTTTTAGCATGAGTGGGTACAAGTTCAAAGAGAGGTTCA
Organism: Pyrus communis; assembly: GCF_041283825.1. Classification (NCBI taxonomy): domain Eukaryota; kingdom Viridiplantae; phylum Streptophyta; class Magnoliopsida; order Rosales; family Rosaceae; genus Pyrus; species Pyrus communis. Next base: position 7,573,849 of record NC_142569.1, read on the forward strand.
AAGACAAACAGTATGCAAAATACGTTTTTTTTTTTTTTTTTTTCTTCTTCCGTTTGGGTCAATAAATTGTAATTATTTGTTAGCATTTAGGATTTCAAAGTCCACTAAGGCCTTGTTTGGCAGTTCGGACTGTACTAACTATTTCTGTTGGATAACATAAATAGTCACTGGATAGTACTAACTAAATTAATCAGGCGTTTGGTGCAGTATCAGACTGATGATCATATTATTTATACTGTGTTTGGTACTGAACTGGATAAGAAAAGGGAAGAAAATTTTTTTTTGACAAATCTTTTTTTTGTTTGATGAACTTTTCTCTCTTCCCTCCCCACATTGCCGATCTTCTTCACAGATTTCCGATCCTTTCCTCCCGTCACTCCCTCCCCAAATTTCTAGGTTTCTAGGGATGTTTGATTCGGACAAAAAGGGGTTTGGAGGCCCAAAAACGACTTCGTTTCGAGGATAGAGGTTGGGCTGATGGCGGCCGTCGGATTTAGAGACGGCTTTTGAGGTGAAGCTGGTGAACAATCTTGGATTCGCGAAGAAAGAGGAAGTGAGTTTTGTGTGTTTTTCACTGGGAAAGAGAAGAGAGCCATTTTGCCATTGGAGCTTGCTCTGGTTCTTGAAATCCTTCCGCAAAACAAGAAAAATAACTCGGATTTGAAAGGATTTTAAAAGACTTTAAAATCCTAGTGTAGTCAATTAAAAGATTTTAAAGGATTTTAGAATCCATTCAAATCTAGGTGTAGTCAATGAAAAGATTTTAAAGGATTTTAAAATCCATTCAAATCTAAGTGTATTAAAAAAAAAAAGATTTTGGAGGATTTCAATAAGTTGTGGATTTTGTGGGATTTGAGAGCTATAACCAAGACTAAAAAGAATCCAACCTCACCCCCTTGGATTTCAAATCCTTCCACCACAATCCACCATCCATTCAAATTCTTTAAAATCCATATGAATTTTGTAGGAGTCTTTAATCCTCTTTAATTCTATAAAATCTATCATTTATAACTTGAATTTAAAACTTGAATTTGGTTTTCACCTAGTAAATTACTCACAAGCTTTGAAGCTCTAGAAAATGGCAGAAAGTTGCAGACTTTAAAGCTCTGTTGTGTTAGATAACGGCTGATGAAAAAACCCAGAAATCAAAATTTGTAGAAAAATTCCATGAAACAGAGGGAGGGGCGGAACCTGGGAAGAAGAAGAAGATGAATGAGAAGATAATCCGAGATTCAGACGAACAAGAAGATGAATGAGGGAGGGGCGGAACCTGGGAGGACCGACACTGCATTCGGAGAGCAAGGAGAGAGCGAGCCTGACTAAATTGTCTCGTGGTTTTAGACAGGGTAAATAGCCGGGTGTGAGGGGTATAAGATAAATGGGCCCGGATTAAATAGTCCAGTGCTTATTTCATACGAAGCTCACCAAACACCCATTTCGTATTATTAACACTATATGGTTGTACTATCCGATGTGCCAAACGAGGTCTAAAAGTAATCTTTATTAGGGTTTTTTGTTTATGAGCTTATTTTTAACACATTACATGAAAATATGTTCTAAATCTTTTAGATTGATAGTGGTAGACTGCAGTGAACTGGTCCAAAAGTTAAGATTCCAGTTGCTCTTCAGGAATAGTATTGTGTAATATGTAGGACCACCAACCAACTAATATATTGGAATTATGTGACCACCAACCAACTAATATATTGGAATTATGTTCTGGACCAATCAAATTATTGATTTCTATATTATATTTTTTGTTGGAACTTACTACCTTGATTAGGCTGAAAATGGGCATACTGGGACGGAGCAGGGACAACATGGAACCACAGACATCGAATGGACACGGTATTTCGTCAGTTCCTCATCCTCATTGGTCTTTTGCATATGGGATCAACAGGAAAGTGATGGAACTTTTCGAAAAGATACGTGGCCAACAATATAATGTTGGAACAAACAATGAGAATACAACGTTGTTGATAACAAATTATAATAAACAATTGAAATAACTATAATCCAATAATGTATTACAACCAATTCGTAATTGAAATACTGTAAACTAAAAGAAACAAGAAAGTAGGAAAACTGACTTGATTGAAAAGATAGAGGCTTGTAGATTTTGCAGTGTCCTAAAGACAGAATTGTGCCCCTACTCCGTGCTTGTAGTTCAATGGGCATTCGTCCCCCAGGATCCAACTATCTGTAATTCAAAGTTTCAGCACCAGAGCTTTGAATTTTGGCGAACTTTTGAATGCTTTCTCTTCCAAATAATATGTATATTATATGCAATATATGTATATTATAATTTTCGTGTCTGACCTCTTTGGTATTATATAGGATACTGAGTATCCTTTCCCAACTGGTATTAGGAAGTTAAGAAACTGCCCACATAAGTTAAATTCAAATTGAAGAGATAAAATTGAAATTTTGATTTTGGCTTATTCAAATACATGTTCGGTCTTTTACCAACAAACCTATATAACATATTATTCACACCAAATTACTATTAATATGAAGAATATAATATCAAGTATCTTGATAATATGTACACTAACGATATGTGACAATTTGCATACAAACTCCAACAGTACCACATATTTGTATGGAAATTGTCATAACTGAAATGCATGCAGCATTGGAAGAGAAAAACAAAACAAAATATGCATTAGAAGATGTGTCTTTTGGACTTGAACCTTTCTTAGCGAGTACTTATTCGGTTTACCTGATGACCTAATGGATATAGTTGATCTTGAATTGTTCATCTTTTTGTGATAAACCGATACAATAAGTATCACACATATTTCACTTCTACATACTTAGGTTCATACATTTGTGTTCGTTTTGGTCCTGAACAACATCCTGATTTCATGAGAGCCTTAGAGATTTTAGCCATAAATTCTCATAAATGCGACCCCACATTTACTCTCATATAGGTGACCACCAATTAAGAATATTCTGCAAAATTCCTCTTATACAAAGATATCGGTGTCATTAAATGTAAGATACGTAACCTAAACCTACTGTAGACAACACACATTCATCCTAGGAATGGTCAAATGTGTGTTCAACTATTGAGTCTTACCCAAGTAGTTTGGCTATTGAACCTAGACCATGGGATCTCCAATCAGCTAGGTTAGGTTTCCATTCGGTTCAACTCATTATATTGGCTTTAGACCCATTCCCCTTGATGAAAATTTAATTTGCTCATGCGGTAGGCCTTTTGTCAAAGGATCTGCTATATTTGCCTTTGACTTCACGTAATCAATGGATATAATTCCATTTTAAGCAATTGTCTAATTGTATTATGTCTACGTCTTATATGTCTTGACGTCCCATTGTACATCTTATTTTTTTCTTTTGCAATTGCCGCCATGCAATCACAATGTATACAAATGGCTGTTACAGGCTTTGGTTCCAATGGAATATCTTCCATAAAATTTCGAAGCCACTCTGCTTCATTTGTGCTCATTTCTAAAGCTATGAACTCTGATTCCATGGTCGAACGTGCTATACTTGTTTGCTTGGAAGATTTCCATGCCACTGCTGCTCCTCTAAATGTGAAAACATATCCACTTGTGGATTTAGTTTCCGAGCTATCTAAAATCCAGTTTGCATCACTATATCCTTTAAGTACCGGTGGATATTTTGAAAAATGCGGTCCAAAGTTCATTGTGCCTTTTAAATAGCGTAGTACTCTAATCAAAGCGTTCCAATGGTCTTTCCCTGAATTACTTGTATATCTGCCAAGTCTACTTACGGAATATGCCAAATCAGGTCTTGTAAGGTTCATTAAGTACATTAAACTTCCAATAACTCGTGCATATTCCAATTAAGAGACTGGATCTCCAACATGCTTTTTCAATTTGTAGCCAGGATCAAATGGAGTTACAGCAACATTGTCATTATAATGACCAATTTTTTTAAGTATTGATTCCACATAGTGAGATTGTGTCAGTATATAATCTTCATCAATTCTTTTAATTCAAATTCCTAAAATGACATCTGCAAGACTCAAGTCTTTCATGTCAAATTTAGAATTCAACATCTTCTTTATGGAATTAATAACGTCTTATCAATTCCCAAAATGAGCATGTCATCTACATACAAGCATACAATGTCACACAAATTTTTATAGCTCTTTACATACACACACTTATCACTTTCATTTATTTTAAATCCGTGTGTAATTATTGTATGATCAAAATTTTCATGCCACATTTTTTGTGCTTGTTTTAATTAGTCCATATAGGGACTTAACAAGTTTACAAACTTTATTCTCTTGTCCTTTCACTAGGAAACCTTATGGTTGTTCCATGTATATTTCTTCTTCAAGTTCTCCATTTAAGAAAGCTGTCTTAATGTCCATTTGGTGTATTTCCAAATTATATATGGCTGCGATAGAAATTAGCATCTTAATTGATGTAATTCTTGATACAGGCGACTATGTATCAAAATAATCCAGCCCTTTTCTTTGGCGATAACCTTTGGCTACAAGATGTGCTTTATATTTATCTACAGAGCCGTCTAGTTTTAATTTCTTTTTGAATATACACTTGTAACCTGTTGGTTTATTATTGGGTGGTAAATCAACCAATTCCCATGTGTTATTTTGCATTATCAACTCCATTTCACTACGTATAGCCTCCTTCCAAAAATGAGCCTCAGTAGAGGATATTGCTTCTTTAAAATTTTGCAGTTCGACCTTTGACAAAAGAGCAATAAAGTCAGGTCCAAAGTTTTATTTTCATTCTAGTGCTTCTTCTTGGTTCCAAGTTTGTAACTTGGACATCAGATGTTGGTGGAGCATCATCATGAATTTGTTCATGTGATCTCTTTTTACTGGAACTTAATTTATTCTCTTTATATGGAAAGATCTTCTCAAAGAACTCAGCATCAATAAATTCCAAAATTGTGTTCACATGTATATCCACAATCTCATATTTTACAACTAAAAATATGAACGCTACACTATTATTAGCATAACCAATGAATGCACAATTGGCAGTTTTTGGTCCGAACTTAGTAATCTTCAGTCAAGGAACTCAAATTTTAGCTAAACAACCTCACACTTTTAATATTTTATATGTGGGTATCCTTCCCTTCCACAATTCATAAGGAGATTGATTTGTCTTCTTATGTGGAATTCGATTTAAGATTTTGTTTGTAGTAAGTAAAGCTTAACCCCACATATTATGTGGAAGCCCAAAACTATTAAGCATGAAATTGATCATATCTTTTAAAGGTATATTTTTTCTTTCCGCTACACTATTTTGTTGAGACATATACAGTGCCATCATTTGATGTACAATACCATGTTCATTACAAAAATCTGCAAAGGCAGAAGATTTATACTCGCTTCCTCTATCCGATTGTAGAGCTTTGATTTTCTTGTTAAGTTGATTTTCAACTTCGGCTTTATATGTCTTAAACATATTCAAAGCTTCATCCTTGCTATGAACTAGATAAACATAGCAATACTTACTGTTGTCGTCAATGAAAGCAATATAATAATTCTTTCCTCTTCGAATTGGTGTTGATTTAAAATCACATAGATCACTATGTATTAAATCAAGCAACTCACTGAACTTATTAAAAACCGATTTAAAAGTTTGTCTAGCAAAAACTTTGATTCAACGCATATTTCACATTTTTTTATTGAAATCTATAACATGTTTTGGTATTATTAATCCTAAATTAGCCATTCTATGCATTGATCAATAATTAATATGGCCTAATCTAGCATGCCAAAGTTCAACAGACTCAACAATATAAATGGAAGCCTTATTTATATTATTAATAGAAACATCAACAATTACATTGAGTTTGAATAATCCCTTAGCGAAATAACCCTTGCCTACAAACATTCCTCCCTTGCTAAGCACGAATTTGTCGGATTCGAACACTAACTTGAAGCCCTTATTGCTTAACAAAGGCACTGAAACGTAAGGTTTTCCTAATTTAAGGAACATGGAGAACATTCAGCAAGGTAAGTTCATTCCCAGAAGTGAACTTTAGTACAACTCTTCATTTTCCAACAACTTCTGCAATGGAAACATTCCCCATATAAAGCTTTTCACCACTTGAATTTGGTTCATAAGTAGAGAACAAGTTTTTGTCCCACAAATATGCCTCGTTGCTCCGGTGTCAATCCACCAATCACTTGTATCAAACACCATGTTGGTTTCTGAAACAATATCAACCAACATATCTCCTTTTGTCACATTGGCTTCATTGGTCCTGCCATTGTTGGTGTTTGAATTGGTAGATTTCAATATCCTTTCGGTAGCGACAATCTTGTGCCCTATGCCCGGGTTGTCCGCACAACCAGCGTGCTCCTTTGATTTTTTTTTTGGAGTCCTTTGCTTTTGGTGCATGCATAGAAAAGTTTTTTTTTTTCTTTTTAGCATTCTTCTCCTTGTTTTTCTGGAAAGGCTTTGTCCTTGGATTGCTTGCCTCAATGAAGTTGGCCTTGGCTTCCATGGAAGACGCATCAACTTTGTCGCCTTTCCTGTGATCTTCTTCGACCCTTAGCCTGAGAATTATATCTTCCAAAGACATCTCCATGTGCTTATGCTTCAGATAGATTTTAAAGTCATTCCAAGATGAAGGCAGTTTTTCAATGATTGTCCCAACTTGGAAGTGTTCATTAATAGAGCATCATTCAGCATGTAAATCATGGACTAAGCGTTGGAGTTCTTCAACTTGGCCCATGACATGTCTGGAATCCACCATGTTGAATTTCAAAAATTTACCAATGATAAACTTCTTTGATCTAGCATCTTCAGTGATATATTTCTTGGTTAGTGAATCCCAAAGATCCTTGGCAGTCTTGCAAGATGAATATACATCATACAAAAAATCGTCCAGCCCATTCAAAATGTAGTTTCTGCAAAGAAACTCAGAGTGAGTCCAAGCATCTATTGCAGACAACATGTCTTTATTTGCTGGCAATTCAGTCGCCACATGAGCCTCCTTCTTCACAACATGGGTTAGGTTCAAAGTGGTCAAGAAGAACATCTTTTGTTGCCATCTTTTGAAGTCCACACCTTTGAATTCCTCCAGTTTCTCAGGGAGAGGATTCTTAATGCCTTGCATTCACTGATGTTTGATCCATCACAATTTATGTCTTTAGATTGTTAGAACAAACAATCAGAATACAACTTTATCGATAACGAATTATAATAAACAACTGAAATAACTATAGTCCAATATTGTATTACAACCTATTCGTAATTGAAATATTGTAAACTAAAAGAAACAAGAAAGTAGGAAAAGTGACTTGATCGAAAAGATAGAGGTCTGCAGATTTTGTAGTGTCCTAAAGACATAATTGTGCCCCTACTCCGTGCTTGTAGTTCAACGGGCATCCGTCCCTTAGGATCCAACTATCTGTAATTCAAAGTTCCAGCACCGGAGCTTTAAATTCTGGCTAAGTTTTGAAGGCTTTCTCTTCAATGATATGTATATTATATGTAGTAGATGTATATTATTATTATTATTATTTTTTTTTCGTGTCTGACCTCTTTGGTATTATATAGGATACTAAGTATCATTTCCCAACAGATATTAGGAAGTTAAGAAATTGCCCGCATAAGTCAAATTCAAATTGAAGAGATAAGTACGAAATTTTGAATTTGACTTATCCAAATACCTTTTCAGTCTTTTTACCAATAGATTCACACCAAATTACTATTAATATGAAGAATATAATATCAAGTATCTTGATAATATGTACACTAACGATATGTGACAATGTGCATAAAAATTCCAACATATAATACCAAAAATAACAATCTGAAATAGTAAAATTAAATGAAAACACGTTTTGTTGTTAGGCTTTATATGCGTGCAAGTGAATCATGAAGAAACTTGATGTTTCAATCTAAAAATCAATTAACAACAGAGGAAGTAACACAGTTCTTTATAGCCCTAAAAATAATTTCCTAACTTTCTGTTTCAAGATTTTTTCCATCCTTACAACAATCATGGTGTTCTACTTTGGAAAACAAAGAGCAAGGGAAGGCAAATTGTGCACCCAACATATGAAGAGTACGTAGTACGTAGTAGAGTCTGAACAACCACCATGAAGTATATGCATAACAAAAAGTGGCATAAGCTCTAGAACATTGAAGCCTAAGCTGTTGGATCTCTCTTTCTAGTCTAATTTGTTTATTTTCCAAAAATATATTTGGTGTGGACTCGGCCTTAAATGTTGTAGGTTTTTTTTGCTAGAATAAACTTATTTCAAGCTTTTTAAATAGTCAAATTAGTAGAAAAATCCATAAAAATTTTGAAATTTTGCAACGGTTGGGAAAGGGGCTTATGCACGTAGACATCCCCAAAAAAGCCAAAGAATATGAAATAGGCAAAGAAGTTGACATGCTAATCACCTCCAAAGCTGCCTAGATATTCGACAGCCAAAAAAAAAAAAAGGAGTAGTAGATTCCTAAGAATTATGACATAAACAACAATTGGATGCCAAAAAAATACCACATCAGTTTAGAGCACCCTTAGTGGGAAGCTTATCATGAAAAAAACCGCCAAGCCAAAATAGATAGTCAATGTGGAATAAAATGTCGCCAAATAACTTTAGCTCAACCACTATCACTATGTTTCCTTCGAATAAGATGATAACCATAAGAAAAGAAAAAGATCTTAGTAGACGAAATCTCCAAATCAACTTGTCATCTCTACATTTAAAGGCAAAGGAAGATGTAAAATATGTTGCACCACAAAAGGGATTAAATCTACAAAATAATTTGACAAAGACCAACTTTGAGCTTCAATATCATCTAAAACTAGGAAGAACCATAGGCGAAATAACCGGAGATAATGAAGTGTTAATAATAGGATCATCCAACCATTTTTCGAACCAAAAGGAAACTTTGACCTCCCATCACCAATAATCCAACAATTATCATTATTCAGAACGGGCAAAAAATGCTTTAAACCATGCCACACAGAAGACCGTAAATAAATATCTTGTTTTTTATAATGCACAAGGGAAAAACCTGCAGAGCGAAATAACCTCAGAAAGAAGGGGATTGTAAATCATCCTAGCCAAAACTAAACAAAGCCGTCCAGTTCAAAAGTACTAAATCAAGAAGACCAAGCCCACTTTCCTGCTTTGGTCTACACACCACACTCTAATCAACAGTTACTAACGTCTGGAAAGCCAAGTCCCGTTACCAAATAAAATTCCTTGCACAAGCAACATGAAACACAAACAGTATGCAAACATATGTTATTTTTTTCCTTTGGTGTCAGTAAATTGTAATTATTTGGGATTATCCTCCAAAAGCTCTCTAAATCTCCTCCCCTTCCTTCCCTCCTCTCATATCTTCCGTTTTGTCTCTCTCTATAAATAAGTCAATACAAATGTTGATGTGATTTATTGTAATCATTCAAATAGGAGGAAATTGGACTGAAGAAAATCCTACTCCAGTTATTTGTTGGCATTTGGGATTTCAAAGTGCATCATAAATATCTTTATTGGGGTCCAACCAAAGCGGGAAATCCCTTTTTGTTTATGAACTTATTTTTAACACATTACTTGAAAATATGTCCTAAATCTTTTTTATTGATATTGGTAAACTGTAGTGCACTGGTCCAAAATTAAAATTCAAGTTGCTAAATACCCTTCAATAGTATTGTGTAATCTATAGGACCACCAACCAAACCAATATATTGGAATTATGTTCGGAACCAATCAAATTATTGCTTTCTATATAATATATTTTTTTTGTTGGAAATTACTGCTGGATTTTGGGCTGAGAAGAGAGACACACTGGGGAAGGAGCAGGGACGACATGGAACCATAGACATCGAATGGCAACAGGGCTTCGTCAGTTTCTCATCCTCATCAGTCTTTTGCATATGAGATGGACTGGGAATTAAGAGAATTTTTCTCTTTTCGAAAAGAGACGTGGCCATGTGAACAATTATACCAAAAATTAACAATCTGAAATAGTAAAAATTACAAGGAAAAACATTTCTGAACTTTTTGAAGTGGGACAATTAATTATATTCTCGTGTTTTACTTTGCATCTAAAAAAAAAATTAAAATTAAGAAATAGACAATTTGATTGGGGGACGTATAACACGTTTTGCTGTTGAACTTCACATGCATGTGTGTGGACGAACCATAAAAAAAGTTGAAGTTTCAATCCAAAAATCAGTTGACAACGAAAAAAGGAACACAACTCATTATAGCCTTAAAAAGATTTCTTAACTTCATGACATGAGATTCTTCCCATCCTCACAATAGTCATGTTGTTCTATTTTGAAACAAAGAGCAAGGGGAAGGCAAATTGTACACCCAACATATGAAGAGGACCTAGTAGAATCTGGACACCCACCATGAAGTATATGCATAACAAAAAGTGGTGGAAGCTCTAGGACATTGAAGCCTAGGCTCCTTGGATCTCCCTTTCTAGTCTAATTTGTTTATCTTCAAAAAATGTATTATTTCATTTGGTGTGGACATACATGATCCACTCAACATGGGCCTTAATGTTGTAGGTTTTTTGGCTAGAATAAAGGAGCTTCTCATCTCAACTTTCTCAATTTATCACATTTTGGTTTTTGTCTATAGACAAAGTGTGTACTAAACTTTTGTTGCATGGAACAAACTTTTGTTGAGATAAGAAATAGCTGCGTAGTGCAATTTATATGGGAAGGTTTGCCCAGAAGTTAGATTAGCAGAGATTTTTCGGTATATGTCATACTACCACGCGTATTATAACTTAGTTATATTCTAGTAGTGCATTACAATATCTCAAGTCTTAAAATTATCAATCATATCATTGATCAATACTATAACACGTGTGTTAATAACATTATGTAAATTAACAACGCCGACTGTGTCTGTAACACATCATCTTGATCATATAATATCATAAATTGGATTAAAAGCACACTTGTCATTTGTTCACTTCCACACAAACTGAATTCAGTTCCATATCATCATTTTTACTTCAGCCTTTCTTTTGCCAAATTCTCCAACTCATATATATAAATACGCAGTATATAGAGTAGGCCTTAATAAGCCACGGGCTCACAGTTTCAGAAAGACCAGCCTATAGTACCACTTATTTTTCTTACATTCTTCTTCCTCCTCTTCTTTTCCCTTTAACCTCTTTTGTTTCTGCAGAATGCACATGCAGTACCGATGCCGAGGATCGGAACGAAGTCAAAGCTCTCAAATGCAAGCTAGTTGTAACAAGTTCAATCGTTTTATGGCTAGCTGGTGCCCTAAATAAGCATCGAACTTATTGCAACTAGATTTAATTTTTGAGTTTTATGCCACAATGATTTTGTTTTAACAATGTCAACTGACGAGGAAGGAATGAAAAATAAAAAATGAAAAGTGTGATGTAAATCTGGACCTCCCATGAAGTATATGCATAAGGCAAAGTTGTCAGGTCACAATGGGTGGAGCAGGTTATACGACATTGAATAATTCTACGTTCTGTATTTCTCTTTCTAGTCAAAAGTAGCCAGCATATAGCATAAAAAATTAAACAAGTGAAGAAATCTTTTTAAGGTGAAAAAACGTAAATGGAAGTCTAATTTGTTATATTCTAAAAGCTTTCTAGGCATATCTAATTCTTTCAATGGTGGGAGTCTTGTTCTGTCTAGAGGTTGGCTTAAAGCATCATGAATAATCGGTTGAAACCAACACTACGTAGGTGAGATTAAATATAGAAAGACTTTTGTGTGTGAGAGTTGCACGGTCACATAGTTCAGACCTCGGGCAACAAAATTCTCCTAGCTTTGAGGCAGGAATAAAGGGGACTAGGATTCTCCCCTCTAATTTCTCTTTATAAATATTCAATACAAGATGTTGACGTGATTTAATCGTGACCGTTCAAATAGGAAGGGAGGAAATTTGAAGGAAAGGGAATCATACTCTAAATAAAGGGTTTCTCATCTTAGCGTTTTTATTTAATAACAATGTAGTGTTGATACTTGATGCTGTGCATGCAACATGACTTAGGATGGAATGTTCTTTTCTATCTTATATATTATAATTTTTGAGTATGGTATTTGATACAAAATAGAAAGCTTGTTTCAGGTGAAAAAAAATATTGAAATGCAACTATGGCACTGGCAATTTTTGGTTTCAAAAATAATCTTTATAATGAAGTGATTCTAGGAATTATGAGAATTACTGTTGTCGTCAATATTTAGACAATCACTTGACTTCAACATAAACATATATGAAACGAGAAAGAGATACTACAGCCGGGATATCAACCATTGATGAACATGCAAGTGGATTATACAATGTGTCAGCAATTTGGCCTTTACAAATAATCAACGCACTAAATAACTGTCACTAACACAACTCATAAATATAATATCTCCCTCTCGATTTCGAAAGACAACCTCCCAAAACCAAAGCTCTCGACCATATCGAACAGTTACTCGAAGCAGATGACAAAATGTTAAGTAAAAAATTTATTTTCCTTTCTAACAAATTTTGGTAGGTATGGGTGTCTAGAGGAGGAGGAGGGTTTCTAACGACGGCTATGTACCTTCTAATCGCTCTAAGTGGAGAAATTTTTTAATGTAATCGGCATACGAGTTGGTACATCACGTATTACTATACAAATGGTAGGATATGTGTGTTAAAAAGTTAATAACTTAAAAAAATAAAATTTCCTACAATTTACATAAAAACACGTGGTGTACCATTCGTACTCTCATCACAATGAAAAATTTCTCCTCTAAGTCGGGGTAGGGTAGGGTTTTTAGCACTCCAATGACTTAGCTTTAATGTGTCGTCTTGGTAGCGTCAATACGTCACATATAAGGCCAAATAACATAATTGATGTCTTAATAGATAAATACATAATATTACAAGAATAAAATAACAATACAATGTAACGATGTGACGATCATAACTTTTAATCTGTGTTACTTGCTGAAATTGGAACATGACTAAAGTCCAACCCCAAACACATGCAATAGAAAATAGGGGTTTTTTGAAATAGGTCCAAAGTAACTAAAAATTGGACCTATTTCAAAAGTTCAAAGTCACTAAAAATTAGACCTATTTCAAAAGGTAGTCTATAAAATTGGATCTATTTCAAATTTTTCCTAGAAAAAAAAATATCTCTCCTTTTTTAATCAAAATCAAAGCCATTTTAGTACTTGATGGTGCCCAACACGACAAGTCAATTTCTTTTCCTTAGTATTGAACAAAATCCAAGCCCATGCAATGGCTAAAAGCCTAATACCATTCAAGATGGAATACTTCGTACTTAAATGTTTCTAAGTGCTTGTTTTTGCCTTCACTAACAAAGAATTCGGATAGGAACATTTTTGTAAGGATTTTGAAAATTCGTAAATCGTGTTCGTTCATCATATATCGTACGGTCAGAAATTATTTTAAATATTTTTATTTAAAATTAAACACAAACAGTACTTTATAAAAACTAACAATACAATGTACAATGAACAGACATAATTCACAAATTTCTAGAATTCTCAGAAAAGATCCGGAGAGGATCATGTTGGACAAACAAATACTAAAGTCCGCAGTCCTAGTCAGTGGTCATTGACAGTTCAGATAGTGACTCGTAAAGTCCCCCAACTTCCTTTAAACTGTTGCATTAACACATAATGTCGTCATTTGGCTTCACTAACCACACACTTGGCAACCCCACTTCCCTTCGTAACAAACAGAACTTAATTCCATGTCGCCATTTTTACCTCAATGCCTTTGCTTTCCCCAAATTCTCCAACTCATATATACAGTAAGCATTCAGCTCACCACTTCACAATCCCATTTCAAAACCCTCCCTCTCTCTCTCTCTCTCTCTCTGAAAGCCATGAAAAAGTTCACTCCCGCTTATACTCTTCCTCTTCTCCTCCTCCTTTTTGTCCCCATCTCGGTTTCCGCGGGATGCGAATGCAATTCGGAAACCGTAGACCATGACAAGTTCAAAGTCCTCAAGTTCAAGCTAGTTGCAATAAGTTCAATCCTCATAGCAAGTTTCCTTGGTGTCTCCCTCCCAATGTTGGGCAAGAAAATTCCGGCCCTAAACCCCGAAAATGACATCTTCTTCATGATCAAGGCCTTTGCTGCCGGTGTGATTCTAGCAACAGGTTTCATCCACGTGCTGCCGGACGCTTTTGAGAGCTTGACAAGCCCTTGCCTCAGCGAAACCCCGTGGGGGAACTTCCCCTTTACCGGCTTCATCGCCATGCTTTCGGCGATTGGGACGATGATGATCGATACCTTTGCCACCAGCTATTATAGAAGATCTCATTTCACTAAGCCACTGCCGGTGAACGAGGATGAAGAGATGAATGGGGTGCATGAGGGTCATGTGCATGTTCACACTCATGCCACACACGGCCATGCTCATGGTTCCGGCGTGATTGCGGCGGAGGATTCGATTTCTTCTTTTGAGCTTGTTAGGCATCGAGTGATATCACAGGTAGAGTTTGGTTTAGATTCTCTAGTTGTTTATGCTTCAATTTTTGGTGCTACATTTTGTTGAGTTGGTGCACACTGTTTTCCCCCTGTTTTTAACTCTCCATTTTTATTAACTTTTTTTTATATTAACTATTTTTTCGGTGTTTAATTTAAATTTCATGTTTTTTTTTCTAGGCAATTTTTCTGATTTAATTATGGAAATTCTTTGCATGAATAATTTTTCAGGTTCTGGAGCTGGGAATTTTGGTTCATTCAGTGATTATTGGGATATCTTTAGGTGCCTCACAGAGTCCCAAGACAATCAAACCTCTTGTAGCAGCTCTTACTTTCCATCAATTTTTCGAAGGCATGGGCCTTGGTGGGTGCATAACTCAGGTATCATCAATTTCCTCAAACATTTCATTCTTGTTTCATTGTCATTTAATCCCCTCATAAATGAAAACTAACTGATTAGGACGGTGTGTTTGTCGTCTTGTATTTTAATTTAAATCTTATTTTTTAAATTTATTATATTTTTAAAAGAATGAGTAAGGGTTTAAAAATATTACAATATTTTAAAGCAAATGAAAGTTTCAAACTTGGAATGCATGAGTAGGAACTAAGAACCCAACATTCTATCTACTAGGATATTGGCTATCCATTAAGATATTGGATCACATGCAATAACAAATTGGATTGGTTCTTAAAATCCTTGAGTATTTGGGTTTTGAAATTGTCAAATGTGGACCAATGGTTCTTTTAAGTAACTCTGCTAGAATTTTTGTCTGTTATATTCTCCTTTAAACACTTTATTTTGACAGAAGTTTTGACAAAATTATTGAAAGTGACTCATTGTTTCACACTATGACATATTGAAGGATCAATATTCACAAAATTTTAGCACATATTTAAGACCCCAATTGACCAAAATCTAGACATCAATACTCCAATTTTCTCATAAACCAAATATACATCACCTTTCCCTCATATGTTTTACTTCAATTGAAACCATGCTTTGTCTTTGAAACTTTAATTTATAATCCTAGGCTATGATGTTCTAGCCATTTACCAATTTTCACATGGCCACATGCGTACCATTTTATGTGGTTTTAGAGCTCCAAAAAGTCTTGTTGATGTTGTCACATAATCTTCTCGGCACCTATTCAGAGATCCTGCATATTCTTTCTAGGGTCCAATTGCATTCCATCGCAACTAAAAGGACTCGCACATCCGTTCATCTCAGCATTTTTGGAAAGTCAACGTTCATTTTTTAGGACACTTGGATTGATGTGTCTTTTTCACCAATGAGTAGTCCCACATGTTTCTTCCTAATCCGACAATTGTGTAAAACTGTTGTGTCACAGAGTGCATACACTTGTCTTTGTATATTTATCATCGACTGATGTATACACTCGACGACAAGACAGAATATCTACACCCACTCCCAAATGCTGAAACATTTTTGAGTTGTGAATTAGGTTAAACTCCATTACAATTTCTATTTTCATACATTTTACATATAATGTCCCAATTGTATGTGCAGGCCAAATTCAAGTACAGGGCCATTGCAACAATGGTGCTTTTCTTCTCCCTCACCACCCCAATTGGAATTGGTGTTGGAATGGGAATATCAAACATTTACAATGATACCAGCCCAACTGCTCTAATTGTGGAAGGAGTCTTCAACTCTGCATCAGCTGGGATCCTAATATACATGGCTCTGGTTGACCTGCTAGCAGCAGATTTTATGAACCCTAGAATGCAGAGCAATCTACGGATCCAGCTTGGGGCTAATGTTTCACTTCTTCTGGGCTGTGGATGCATGTCTCTTTTGGCCAAATGGGCCTAAATGCCTCAATGTAATTAGGGCTTAGGCTTCGTTGTGTACTTTTATATTATAATATAGTCTAGTGGAAATTTAGTAATGCTCAATGTGTCACTAAAAGCAATCTAATTCTTCCATCCACAAAAAAGTTATTGAAAACTTGGAATGAATATAACAGTAATGTGTTAACCTAATAAGATGGGATATGTGCCATAGTTCAGTTTTGAAAATCTTCAGTAGGAACACTAGTCTCCATGCCTCACAGGTTTTTCTGATGTTGATACCTTCCAAACATGCCGGCATGACAAAGAATGGAAAACAGAATCGACGGGAGTACATGAGAAAAAAAGGGAATGAAACATCCCTGTCGATGGATAACCCGAATCTATTCTAACTCTAACAAATTAGACGACCCTCCCTCACCACTGAAGCTTAACTCAAAGGCTGTAGAAAACATAGGTTCATTATGGTAGATAGGGAAAATGATTTTTACATTTATATTTTCTCGTTCTCAACTCGTCCTTACATATATATATATATATATATATATATATATATATATATATTCTTTAATAATATTTTGATTTATTCAATCTAATAGCTATGAAAGAGCAATAAACACTGGAGCTAAGAAAAATGTGAAAATCATTTTCCACAAATAAATAAGCTAAGAATGATAAAAGTTGAAATCCCACAACGTTAATTTTATGCTTTATGCGTTTGAAGTAAACTACCAATTAGAGTAGTTCTATGTGCACTTTACCTGTCGCCACAGCACATTGGAGCCATTATCCGATTTTCTCATGTGATTAGAATCGATTCCAACACTATGAATAGCGATGTGCCTAATAAATGTCCATCGATTTTCATATTTGTAATCATTTATTTCTGGAATTTCTATATATCTACGATTGCAGAAAGAACAAAATTGAGGACGTTCCAAATGAAAAACGGTTTATATATATATATTATCCAATAACGCTTTACACAAATGAAACCAAACAAACTAAAAGTTCACTTGTGTGTTTGTGTCTATGAAATGTACGTACCTGCAGGATTACAATTAGCATCCCAGGAAACATTGGGACATATGGATCTCAGATGGCACGATTAACCGGCGTATAAAGCCATCACAAACCGATTCCAAGTCACGAAGATATGAAAAGTGGAGGTTTGATTTATTACGAACTTTTGATAAGGCAATGTTACCTGCTTGTCATCAACTTAAAAGCGGTTATAAAATTCAAGAATCTACATATATAGATATTCTGTATTGTTCTCAGTGATAAAATTCATCAAGAGTCTAACCTACCTAACTATAATCAGATATCTTGACAACATATTTAACTATATAAATGCTCAAAGTTTCGAATTTCGGCACGAAATAAAAAATGAATATATTTTGACACCAACAACTTAACTCCTCAATCCCAAGTTCCCAATTAACTCTATAAGAAATATGAATTTAATTAGACTTATAAGAAAAAAGAATTTAATTGGACTTTGGCATCATATTTCAATTTCATGATGAAGCTTTTGGATTTCTTCATAGTCCTACATAAATTTCCCAAATGGTCTCAAAATTGATCGATTGAATTACTTCTTCTAATTCAGGCACAGGAGAGGATGTGTGGATCATATATGCAAAACATACATTTTTGTAGTGATTGATGTGTAGGTATGCACTCAAAATATTTAAGGATTTTGGTAGAAACAGTGCCCATGCACATGAGGATTACTCTCAATCACTTGTGCATGTGGTTTCCACAAAGTGAAATTGTGGATGCATGGCACGCCCCCAATACTAAAGATTATGCACTCATACATCTCTACGCAGCTCTCAAAGACTCGAAGTTCACTAAAAAAAGACAACGAATTATGGCGGAACACCTTAGACTAAGGAAATATGGGGAAGCTTCAACTCCCAAACAGTGAATGGATCGTCACTACTCCATCTCAAATGTCATATCTGCAGACACCTAAAAGACATCGAGAGTGTTCAACAAATCGAGTCATAGGGTCCTCAATCAAACGCCATTTATATGGTCAGCACTACTACTACCAAACGGACCCAACTCAAAAGTAAGGGAAACCCATAAAGCCTCCAATAAAACATTCCATTGTGAAAAACGGCTGGCTGGTGAGGAGTGAAATAATAAGGTCAAATCTGTTTATCGACTTCTAGCTGTTGTGGGCTGCATGACAGAGCCAACTCCCTCCTCCGTTCACCACTAGTCTCAGAAGAGAGATCATCGCCACATGGAAGGAGGTGCCGACATCACCTGACAAATTTCGATGCATTAGCACCACCGTCCACCTGTACTCAGCATTAAGCTGGATGATACTACTACCGTCACCTTAGAGGAGGAGGAGTTACAGCATGGATCACACATGAATCCCACTCGTAGAGATTTAATACTAGTGGGAGGAAGAGCGAGCCATTGCTTGGTGTACGGATTGCAGATGTAGTAATCACAGGGAGAAGTTATTGTATCTCGAAAACAAGGGAGGAAACTAAAAGAGAAATCGATTGTCTCGAGATGTTTCGACTTCGCAAAAGCTGCTACAGTATTTCATTCGGTAATATAACAAGAGTACTTCGAATGGTCGAGTTAGAGGCACAGAAAGCGGCCAACGAAATAAGGATCGGAGATGAGGCAGAACCAATGCTTTCGACACGCACCTGCATCCGAAAGCCTGAAAGCAACTTTATTGCAAGGAAGTCGAAAAGGATTCAACCAATAAATGCTCGGGGAGATCAACAATACAATCCATGATCAACTCTGGTGGATTTAACTTGGTTGACGTTGATGATCTTTTGATAAAATCCTACTGCAGCTTCCTTTAGTTTTTGCAGCGGTATTAGGGTTAGGGTTCTTCTAGCGACTGCTGAATTTCAAATGTTCTTTATGGACATTCATTTATGTCCTAACAGGGTTTCAGTCCATCACCGAAGAAGCCCATGTAGAAAGTTTCCATTCGATATATCCTTGAGCGTCTCTCCTGCGGACCAACGGTGCGGAAGAAGATCCAACGACTGTGATCATCCAACATTGTGAGCATCCGAGTCTATCGGTAGAAGGGGGAAGGGGAAGGGAGCTGGCGGAAGCAAAGTGTTTTTACTCAGAAAACACCAGAGAGAGAAGGAAGAAGATGTTATTTCAGGTGGGAGGCCAAGGAACTCGCCCCACCTTCGATACGAGAGAACTTGAGATTTGACCGGAGCCATCGGGTGTTTGCTTTGTAATACGGGTAATATTTCACCCGTTTCTACACATGAGCTCGTTTAAAACACTCACCGTAAGATTGATCTCAACAGCTGACAATTGTACCGCACCTAGCCAGCACCCAAAACACAGGTTTTGTTGCTTCCCCTTTGACAGTATGCAATTTCTGTGGCAGAATCGATTGGATTGCGCAGCAAAAGCCAAGCTAACATTGGGAAGTCAAATCGTTTCTAGTTTGCTCTCAGTCTCCCGATCCAAGGCTCTCGCTTGGGTACGCTCTTTCTCACTCCGTTGTTTTGTCGGTTGAGTATGTGCACACCAAATGTTCGATTAAATGTCTGTGTGAGGTTAGGTCTTTCTGGGTCACTCTCATACTATGTACCCTATTGAAAAACAATGTAAAGTTTTGAAATTTGGCGTCTTTGTTCACTGGTGCGTTGCTTTTTGTTTGATTGCATATGAAAAGTTTTGATCTTTATTTGTACATAGATGGCTTTCTAGTGGTATATCATATCCCAGTAAAAATCAAGTAGTTAGTACTTCACTTAAGCACTGCATACAAGTATCCTAACGAGTTATCTAGGTCACTCATGTCTGCAGTTCTTATGATTTAGTTTTCTTTCTTTTCCATGGGTATTTGATATAAATTTCGATTCAGATGAATTTACGATCACTAAGAAGAATGTTTAGGTACAGATATAGAACTGTTTTCATTTATTTGTACCGAAATTCAGTTGCATATCTTCTGGCTTGATAGTCTTTTACAGCTCTCCCTTGGCAATGTTTGTGTATGGCTTATTGTTCTCTGTGATTTGTTGTTCTGTTGGGATTGATTGTTTTTCTCTTTATTATGCAGATTGGAGATAAAAATGGCAGGAGTGATACAAAAGTTCGTTACTGCGTCAATGTTTATGTGGATAATTCCCGTTGCAATATTATATGCGTTCAACAATAATTTGCTTCCCGGTAAGGCTATGGTGTCAAGTACTGAAGCTTTTGTCATTTTCATAGTACTGCGTCTTATTTAGGTCCCTCATAGAGTTATTCTAACAAAAACTTTGCACTAGTTACGCTGGGTTTTTCTTCTTAGTGCTATATTACTATACAATTATCTATCTAAGTATTCTTTTTGATAATGTTTGTGTGCTTACCCATATTTGTTCTAAATAAGCAGACCATTTCTAGTTCGCATTTTGTATTTGAGTCCTTATGACCTTCCTCTAGTTCCTACAACACTTAAGCCTTGTTTGGTGGGTTAGGTTGTGACCAATTCATATGGACTTGAGTTCAGTCCGTTGTTTGTTGTGTCAAAATGTAAGATGGACAAAATTGGACATGATGGGTTATGACTCTACAATAGAGTGGGTTATCTAACGTATCCTTGTGCATGGGTTACAAGACCCGTCTTACATGTCTTGGTTGTCCAATCGTATACCTAAAGCCCAATCCCATCCAGCTCACCAGACGGGCCCTTAGAGTTTGTCCATCTCCCTCTCAGTGCCGTGATAATTGAAATTTTTATCTCAATCGACTCATCTAAATCTTGCTTCCAAATTCCAACTAATGGTCTCACATGAAAAAAATTGTCATTAGGATCTATATTGTTTATGTGAATTGCATAATTTGATACGGTGAATGGGATTTGTAAGAATGAAGATAGCATCCTATCGTCGAATTTGGGAAGGGTGCTACAAATGGTTTTTGTTAAAGTTTCCTGCCTAGGTTTTTCCTTTTTGGTTCTCTGAACAAGGTTGTTATTCATTTGAAACAGGTGTAAGCGACATGTCTCCCTATTCGCTCACATTGTTGAGTGGATTCCTTGCTGTTATATCTGTCAACATAGTTATCGCATTTTACATATATATGGCAATGAAAGAACCTTCAGACAAACACAAGCCTGATCCTGCATTTCTTGCTGAAGCCGAAGCTAGTGTAAGCAAGTTAAAAGGTGACGCTGATTCTTCCCAATCCTCCAAGAAAGAAGAGTAGGATATGTGCTGTTCTGCGTTTCGACGGTTGGAAGAACGAGTTCTGAAGTTTGTATGCAGCGTCTGCTGTCCGTTTGATGCATGTACGCTAGTTTTCGTTTTCTGTCGGATGCTTTTGAACCTGAGATGATATCATGCTTGTAATCACAAGCTTCTTTCTGGTTGTAGTTTTTACTTGCTAGAGCTTGATGAAATCACGACATAATTAGTCGACCTAACATGCCCATGCATAACATGCCTTAAATATTCTTGAAAGAGCTTGATGAAATCACGACATAATTAGTCGACATTAAGAAAAAAAGTACAAATTTCTTTTTCGAAGGGCAGAAAAGTTACAACTCAAAATGTCACAGTAAATTTTTGAGGGAGCTTTAATGATAAGGATTTGAACCAACAAATATTTAACCAAAAACCATCTCAAAATGTTATTTAACCAAAAGAGCTCAAAGTTTAATAAAAAACTATCCAAAACTAATGTCCACGGGTGAAACTTACAAGCCCAACCTGATACAAATCTACACTTCCGTAAATACCCCTAATTGATTTGATATTGTTCTGACTCTTCACCAACCTCAACCCAGCACGAAACCGCCATAATAACTCTCTGTCTTCCTATCAAATCGAATTCCTCCATTTCAAAAACAACCAAATCAAAGTTGAAAAATAAAGCATTCATCGGAACAAAACTGCCGAAACAAGTTCAAAGAAGTTTAATGGCAGAAATCGACGAAAAAGTGTCTTTAAAAAATAAAAAAATAAAAACATAAAACTGTTTCTGGAGAACTCAAAATATAACACTGTTTCTGAACAAAAAATCAGATACAATGTTTGTTTTGTCTGTGCACAAATAAACACTGTATCTAGAAAGAAAAGAACAAAAATCCAAAAATAGTGACTTAAATTCCAGAAACAGTGACTTAAATTTTAGAAATAATGACTTAGATTCTAGAAACAGTGACTTAGATTTCAGAAATAGTCTATGTTTTAACCTTTGATTGTTTATTTTCTTTCATGCATCGGTTGATTATATTTAAGAAACAGGATGCTTATTTTGCATTGAATCCAAATACAATGAATTTCTCTATTTCTTTTCTAGCTTACATTTAAGAAACAGTGTGTCTATTTCATTTGGATCCAGAAAAAGTGACTTAGATTCCAGAAACAGTAATTTAGATTCCAGAAACAGTGATTTAAATTTCAGAAATAGTGACCCGTTGTGTTTATTGAATAGCATGCAGATCTCAAATTTATTTTTTGGAGAAACAAACGATGAACTCCACTGACGAAGAAAAATTGAAAAACAGTACCTCGAATACTCTATGAATAATAACGACGATCACATTTCAACGAAATAATACAAAATATAAATTAAATAACATGGGGATCTATATTTTTGTTTCAAAGAAAAAGAAGAAGGTCTGTAAAACAACGATGAACTCCATTAATGACGAAAATCTCGAACTCAACCTAAAAAAGTTAGGGGTAAAATCGACAAATCATAATTTATTATAGTTGGATCATTCTTAGTTGGACTACTTTAATATGAACCTTGTACTAATCATTAAACAAAATTTATAACATGATTTTTTTATTAAAACTAAAACTTTTCAAACCTTTTTAATTAGTTTTCTAATTTTTCATGTAACTGTCACATTGTTAGTTAGTGATATGTGATAGGAGCATATTCATGCGACTTAAATGGCTTGTTCTCGTGCATTTATGTTATGTTTCTCTAGTTATTTTAGTCATTTATGCTTCTTTTGTGTGTTTTCAGGTTTTAAGGGCAAGGTATGCAAAAGGATGCCTTTTGGAGCCTTGTGGAGCAAATTAGAGATTGGAATGGATATCATATGCTTGGAGCTAAGAGGATGGACGAAATTAAAGACTTGAAGCACACACTTTACACATTCAAACACTAGCCAAACCGTGAGCTCCCATTCCTTTATGCCATTTTCAGATTTCCACCCACTAACCTAGTCATCAACACATGCACTTCCACCTTTCATCCACAATGATTCATGATTCATTCACTTTGCATCCTTTAATTCAATCACATACTTTCCCATTGTATAATACATCCACATGCATCTTTAACCAACAAACATTACAACCACATGCACCCTTTTCTCCACATTCCAAACATTGCCGTGTATCCCCTTCATCAATTCCAGCATCTTCACATGTCTTCTAGCTTTCCCTTTCATTTCCACCACTCATTCTTCATCATTTCAGCCACCTACATGCATTAATTATTAAACTCTTCATCATTGCATTCAGAAAATGAGCAAGAAAGCTTCTCAATGCCGTGTATCCCCTTCACCATTTCAGCACATTCCAACACCTTCACATGCAATTCCAGTTTTCACATGTTTTCCTAACTGATTTTTCATCATTAATTAGCCACTTGCATCTTAAACAAACAGTCATATGTTCCATCCACTACTCCTATAAATACCCTTGCATTCATTCATTCAACATCATCTCATTTCATACACAACACACCACAAAAACTTCCATTCCTTCTCTTTGCCGTGAGTCCCCTTAGAATCCAAAACCATCTTTCCATTTCCACCACTTCCCAACCCTCCAAACCACTCCTCTACCATTTCCATAATCCCCCAAACCTCACCTTAGACCTTGTGCTACAATAACGAGGAAGATAAGAGGGCCTAAACGTTCATACAATTCAAGTTTGAGTTGTTGGAATGTTTAGGTGTTTCTTTGATTTCAAAGTTTAAATTCAATTCTCTTTGTTTTGTACGTATGAGGAATGGAAGAGAAGAGTGCCTAAACGTTCATACAATTCAAGTTTGAGTTGTTGGAATGTTTAGGTGTTTCTTTAATTTCAAAGTTATGAGGAAATAAACCCCCCTTTAGCTAGGGGGTGATTCGAAACTATGTTTATATTTGCAATATGAATTGATTAACTTTCGTTGGAATTTCATAAGTTGTGGATTCAATTCGTTTAACTGTTTGATTGATAACTTATTTATGTATGTTCATTGAGATTGCAAGCTTAATTTTCATGCATGAATATGACGCTAGAATATAAGTGAGTTTCACCTAAAAGTTACGAACTTATATTCACAAGTAGTGGAGGTTGCTCATAAACAATCGCGTTAAACGAATTCTTGGCATAAGTTTCATGCGTATTCCATAGTAACGAATGCCTCGTCGATGTTTATGATTTCCGTTGAACTTAATGATCTTTGTTGAATGTCTCTATCATGCGTATTTCATAGTTAGGGACTTTGATTAAGAATAATTTGGTTGTAATGCGTATTCCATTCAATCCAACGAATCTAGGGAAATCTGAAAGTTAATTTAAGCGAACCTAATTAACTTGGAGCATTGAGTTTCATAATTTATCGAAAGACCAACTGAGAATCAATCTTGTATGCAAGTGTAACATGTATGGAGATGAACCCCTTAGCTAGCTTCCCATCCATTCATTTCCGTCAAATCCATATTTACAATTTGTTTTGTTTCCAAGTATTCATTTTAGTTTAAATTCGTCCAAATCCAATTCCCCCCTATTTCGTTGAAGTCTTAGTCTTAATCTTTCTTATTTTTAGTTTTGCTTTCTTCGAGCATTAAATAGTGTTTTATATTGTGTTTTTTATGTTTTTAAGTCAATTTAGAAGGTTTTAGCAAGCCCTCCTAATCCCCGGTCTAGAACGATCCCTCACTTATCCATTCTACTACAATTGTCAAACGAGGGTTTAATTTGAGTGTCAAGTAAATCACGCATCAATATGTTATGACACGCTGATTACTAAACCACTTGAACGGGTCAATTATTGGATTGGGGCTCAAGTCGGGTCAACACCAATTGGAAAAGCCCTAGCCCCCATATCCGATTTACCATTATAACTCTCGGTAAATTAAAAATTAAAAAATAAAGCTTCCAAAAAAAAAAAAAATTTTAATTTTTTTTTTTTGTAAACACACTATAAATACAAATACATGAAATTTATCAAACCACAAATCACAGCAAGAGAGAAAAAACCCCAAAACAAAAACCCAAATACCAAAACCAAAGGCTCTCAGAGAGAGAGAGAGAGAGAGAGAGAGCCGCAGAAGGAGGGCAAAGGGGTAGAAGGGCAGTATGGGAAAGAAGAAGAAGAGAGTGGCGTCGAAGGTGTGGTGCTACTACTGCGATAGAGAATTCGACGATGAGAAGATACTGGTGCAGCACCAGAAAGCCAAGCACTTCAAGTGCCATGTCTGCCATAAGAAGCTCTCCACTGCCGGCGGCATGGCTATTCACGTCCTCCAGGTCCACAAAGAGAGCGTCACCAAGTACGGATTTATATATCTTTCCCCCAATAGCCAAAACCCTAATTTTTATGCTTTCTTTCGTCGCTGAATTTGTTATATGATATTGATCACCTGTTATAGAAAGATATGATATTCATTGTTTTTATTCTGTTGTAAATGGATTTGGGTCTAAAGGGAAATTTCATCGCTGAAAAAAATCTAAATTTGGTCAGTTGGGTGTGATTTTGTAATGTGGGCTCGGCAGTTTTGGACAGTTTTTTAGCTGGAAAGATAGTTTGGGATTATAGCTTTTTGTTAGCTGCATAGAGGCAGCTTAATGGTCAATGGAATTGATAGGCTGCGACGGTCTCTTAGACTTTCGAGCAAAATTGGGTTGTAGGTGTTAATAATTTTGGTAGCTTGAAGGTGGACTAAGTGCAAAAGTACGGGACTTTGGAAGATTTTGTGTGTGCTTGTAATTTTAGTAGAACTGGGAGTCCAGGAAACAATGGGTCTGTTAATATAAATTTGGTTCTCTTTTGTTGGGATATACTGTAATATGAACTCGTTTACGTAAGGGGCCTGCTTGATGATAAGAGAGCACCTGAAACCTCAGGAGGATAATCGATTGTATTGACTTCTTACTCATGACTGTAAGATGATTTTTATGCCCATAGGTTATTCTGTAATGGATGCCACTGTACGCTGATGTTGAACTTAATCTTTTTCTACTGTATTAGTACCAAAAGTAACTTTCAGTTTATGTCTAAGAACAAAACATATTCAAAATCCCCAGTTCAATTGTTTTAGCTGGGACATAAGAACATTGTCATAGATGGTTGTTGATGCTAATTGTTTGTGATTAAAGTTAAACTACTTCACTTGATCTTTTTAATGAGCTATTACATAGTATGGTTGAAGTATGTCCATTATATTTTAGCTGTGGCTCAAAATAATTCCTTTTCGTGAATTTAAATTTACTGATAGTCAAACTGGCAAAAATTGTATTTTACAGGGTTCCCAATGCGAAGGATGGCAGGGAGTCAACGGATATTGAAATTTATGGGATGCAAGGAATCCCACCTGACGTCTTGGCTGCACATTATGGAGAGGAAGGTAAAAGGATCCTTACTAGTTTTGATGTTTATCCAGACAATTTTGATATACTATCTTCATGTTATGTTATCATCATTGGTATTTGGTGATGTGTGAACTTTTAATCATTTTCATTCAACTAGTTTATGCCATGGTTTGGTTTGACTCGCATTAAATTGTGACCTGGATGTGATGATACGTTCAAGTATGAATAGATGGACCTATCTATTTTGGACTTCCTTGAATAATATAATGTATTGAATTAGACATTCTATTAGAATGTTCATAGCAGTATCCATGTAATATACTTATTATATTTTGTCCATGTAACAGTGTTTCAAATTCTCTTGTGTTCATGGTTGAACCAAGTTATGCTTATGTACTCTTGCAAATGTACATTCATATGGATTTGGATGTCCTAATTTCTGCATACGAATTCTGCATAAAATGTTTTTTCATGGAATATTGACTGTGCAATCCATTTGAAAGTGTTATCTCATTTGAGCTAAAGACTAATCAAACAAAAAAAAAAAAAAAAAAAAAAGGTGCACTATACCTATCATTTTGAGTAGTTTATGGCGTTAATCATATATGTTAAGTTTATTTTTTAAATATCTCAATTTATGTGCAGAGGAAGACGGTCCATCAAAAGTAGCTAAAGTAAACATCCCAACAACCCAGTTTGTTGGTGGTATGGTGCCAGGTTCGATGGGGGTTGCATATCCTCCCCAACCACCTTTGGGTGCAATGCGGCCAATGTATGTTTTTAGTCAGGTTTCTTGCATATCCTCTGCAACCGGCTTTGTGAAATTTTGAAATTATGCCATTGCTGTACATCATGATTAGCATTTACATAAACAACTTATCTGTTTGTTTCTTTTGGTTTTGTTTGCACCAGGTACAATTCTGCAGTTCCGGTGACTCCGAATGCTTGGCAAGTTCCACCTCGTCCCCAGCCATGGTATCCACAGCCTCCAGCAGTCTCAGTACCTGCTTCCTCATTGGGTTATGTGCAGCAGCCATTGTTTCCTGTGCACAATGGGAGACCACCTCTACCATCAACAACCACCCCTGGACTTCTGCCTCTGCATATAGCACCTCCTGGCCTTCCTACATCCATGCCTCCTGTTCCTGTATCACAACCCCTATTTCCTGTTGTTGGTATAAATAATGTACCAACTCAAAGTTCTCCCTTTTCCGCTCCCATGCTTTCAACAAGTATTCCTTTAAATTCTCCAGCTGAAATTAAAGGACCAACGGATGCTTATCAAGGTGCTAAAACTTTCCAAACAAGTAGTTATCTAAGCGTTTCAGTTTTGATTTCTTATTGTTGATTTAAAAAAATAAAAAATAAAAAAATGCTTCTTTGTGTGCATGATAGCAGTATGGTGTCAGAGTTGTCTTCTTGCTTTTAAGTTCGACCTATATTTCATGTCTGATCAAATAAGTAGTAGATACTTCAGCTTCTTCTGTTTTTTATTTTTATATTCTAGTTGCCATCTGAGATTCTTATAGAGAGTTCTGTTTTAGTGAACTTCAAATTTGGATATGCTAGCAATGGCTAGTTTTCCCTTTGTAGGCTTAGTGTTTGGTTTATTACAAGGGCATCTTTTATGTTCCTTGATATGCACCCAGTTAATCCTGTAATTGTTTTTATCTAAACTGAGCTAGTAATTGTTCTGGTATGCTAAGCCTTACGTATTTTCCCGTTGCAATAAAGAATACCTACCACATTGCAAAATTCTCCATGTTGATGCCTTTGGATTGTTGATTTCATACGTGCAAGGCTTGTCAATCTGATATTTGCTTTGCATTTAATTGCTACAGGTGTTAATTCACACTCTTATGCATCTGGTCCAAACACTGGTGGTCCATCAATTGGACCACCCCCTGTTATTGCAAACAAAGCTCCTGCTCCCCAGCCAGCTGCTAATGAGGTGTATCTAGTTTGGGATGATGAAGCTATGTCCATGGTAAGTCGTTCTTAATTTCCCAAATGTTTATTAGGTTTCCACTTTGCTAGGCTTGCTGGTTCTTACTAACTTGTTTTATGTTTTCTGGTTCGGACTGATTGCTAACTTGTTAAATGGGTTAATTTGATTTGCAGGAGGAAAGAAGAATGTCCTTAGTGAAATATCAGGTTCATGATGAAACTAGCCAGGTAAGTCATACTACCTCTTTAACTTACGGGGTTGCATTGCTCTAACCAACTAGGTAGGCTTTACGTTCTGTCTTTTCAGACTGGATTGTTTACCAATTGTTTCCTGATTAGAGAGGTATTTGTGTACTGTATGAGTTTGAACTCTTTCTTTTGAAAACAAACAAATTAAGAAAGAACATGCGAACCTTTTAATCATCCATCTTTCTGCTTTCCAACCCAATTGGTTGATGGGCATGCTGTTTTGTTTATACTGCCATTCTCCGGTTTCCACGCAACTGCATCAAAAGATTCAAGTAGGTATTTACATTATATTTGCTGTTAGTATTTACAATTTTGACAAGCTTGCTGCAATGGGATCAAGGATTCTCCTACCTAGCATCGTACTCAGTTAAGTACGGAATGTATATATTTGCTCTTTTAAAATTTGGATTTATCTGTTGTTCACTCTCCCCATGCTTTCTTTTGCGGTGTTGGGGTTCGAGTGAAACAATGTTGAGACCAATAAATTTTTTTTATAATTGTAGCAACGTTATTTTATCGTTGAACAGTGATACCAGACTTGGCCCAGGTCAGATTCTTTCATTAAGTTTGGCATCTCCGGTTAGATCATAGGACCAGTTTACTTATCTGGCTTTAACCAAATGAATTATGCCCACGGTCCCTCTCTGATGATCTCATTGTGGTTTTGTTTTTCAGATGAGTTCAATCGATGCAGCCATAGACAGAAGGATTTTGGAGAGCCGGCTTGCTGGTCGAATGGCATTTTAGATCAAACAGCAGCAATGGGACGATGATGACAATGTATGCGCCTTCGGAATCTCATGATGACGTGTGGACCTCGGAATTTCATGCTGATGCACGCTTCATGTCCGGCAAAGTTTATATGAAGTGAAAGGCGGTTTACCAGACTACTAACCAGTCATAGATTCGTGTTTGTATTCTTTGCAAGAGCGTGAAATAGAAGAGCAAATTTTTAAGCGTTAATGTAATTTTTTTTCATTCTTCTCCGGTGCTTCGACGGTATTCTTCGGTTTATTTATAGATGACGAAGTTATTATATGGCTTTTTTATATTTCCAGTGCTTTGACAATATTCTTTTTGGACGGGATTTTTAATGCAACTTCCACTCTTACTCGCGGGCTTTCTTTTTTTGTTTCGGAGATGTTTGGTTCTGATCCTACGATTGCATTGCATGATAAACGTACGTGCATTTCTCAAGTTATTTCCTCTCAACTTATTTTGTCTCTCCATTGTTTTGGTGTCAAAGGTGCACATGAATTCATGAATTCGTACCTTCATTCACGTAAATCTATAAAAAGAAGTGCTATTCATATTCATTTTTATCTCATGCAGTTATTTGAATTTGTGGTCGTCGGATCAAAAAAATTAAAGATTAATGAATAAAAATAAACAAAAAAGTATGTGAATAATACTACTCATGCAGCCATGCTAATGGTCTAAAGAGGAGTGATCGTCTACAGAGAGACTAGACAAGGCTCTAGGCTAAAACCCCTAAAACCTCAGATCTCACCCGCGCGCGCACACCCTTTGTCTCTGTCACTTGATACTCGGTATCAGCAGCTGAGATGAAAGCTTTGAGAGTTCTGAGAACCCTCTCTTCAAAACCCGGCAAAACCCCATTAAACCCAGCCTCCTTCTTCCACCGGTTTTACGTAGCTCAGCCGCAAGAGGACGATTCTGGCCACAACCCATCTTTCTCAGACTCCGAAAATGGTTCAGACTCGGTTTTCGACAGTACCCATTACGCCATGCCATCCATTGGTTCGGATTCTAAGCCCGAAACCCCTAGGAAGCCGACTTGGGACAACAAGTACCGATCAAAAGCTGATAAATTGATTGGGGTGGACACCCAGAAGGAAAATTTGAGGCGTTTGGAGGAAGAGGAGGAGCAAAAGAGCAGAGTGCTCGCTAAGGCGCTTCTCGAGGCGGCTCTGGAGCGCGCAGATGATGAGGAATCAGGGGAGCAGGAGGAGGAAATGGTGAAGGAAGAGGACCAAAAGGCGCTGTCTGTTGGGATAATTGGTGCCCCGAATGCCGGAAAGTCTGCTCTGACTAATTACATGGTTTGTTCTTTTGGATCTTATTGTTTAAAGATGTTTCATTTAATGGGGGTTTTGATGAATTGTTGAACATGGGGTTGGTGAAGTCAATGATTGTATTGAGTGTTGTTTATGGTTTTTGATAATTGTTTCATTGGAAGGGATTTTGGTAAAGTTTTGTGTTATGTATTCTTTCATTTGCTTAATCGACTGTGGTTTAATATTTTGTGGCAAGTAGGGTCCGTCTATGTTGCTCAGGATTATGTTTGTACTGACCATGGATATGGCACAATCTGCCTAATTTCCCCGATCAATATCTGTTTCATGCTCACTGCACTTTGGTCAGATAGATATCAAATAGTTGTTGAGGCCAAAACATGCTTGAGCTTTTTAATGTGTCTGAAGTTGTCCCAATAAAAAAAAATTCTTTAGAGGGAAATGAAAAAGCTTGCGAGAATTCTCTATTTGAGATATGTATTGGCTTTGGAGATTATACTTTGTTCTTAAACTTGAATCTTTGATGTCCTTTGTAGGATACAAAATGATTTGTTGTAATATTTTTTACAATATCATGTGATCTAAGCTTTTACTTTTACTGGCCTTTGATGTCACCAGAACCTTTATGATGACATATTTATCATACGTTCTCTGCATTTCTTATAGGTTGGGACAAAGGTTTCTGCTGTTTCACGGAAGACAAACACCACTACTCATGAAGTATTAGGAGTTATGACAAAAGGAGACACACAAATTGTATGTTTCTTGTTTATAGTTTATAATCAACCTGCTTCTCTGGACTGGGAATGTTTTCTGATTAATTTATTTTATGTCCAAATGAGCTCTGAAAATTATTCACAATCAATATGCAGTTAATTTCTTTATCCCAGTTCTTTATTTATGAAATTATTGCACAAAAAACAATCTGATGAGCTTGCAACACTTACTTTCATCTAGTGATGAGAGTGTTTGATACATGAAAGGTAAAGGTGATGGGTGATCTTTGCATATTATTTTCTCATAGTTACTTTCATCTATTGATGTATAGACATGTTATTAGTATGTTTTCTCCTCACTGACTGGAGCACAAAAATTGAATCATATGACATTTATTGACTGTCTTCATGTATGCCTGTGCAGTGTTTCTTTGATACTCCAGGTCTTACATTAAGCAACAAGGGATGTCCTTATAAGGATTTTAAGGTTCGAGTAGAAAGTGCTTGGAGCTCGGTTACTTTATACGATGTGCTCATAGTTATTTTCGACGTCCATAGGCATCTTACCAGGTTAGTAATCCATTCCATTTGATATCCTGTACCATATTATGCATGAAACAAACATAAGCATCAGATCTAGACATATATGGCAGGTGGATTCCATTTGGGCAAATGTTTTTCGCTTTTGAGAAGAGTGCAATTTTTTTTTTTTTGTAAATTTCAGCCATTATCCTCATTCCGTGCCTTGTTGGGGAAACACATAGTTATTGCTTGTTTCCCATTTGACTTCTTGTACATATATCACTCAAGTTTATTAACATTTTGTTGATCGGCTTGCTCTATATGCCATCACTCCCCCTTTTTTCCAAATTTCATCCCTGTTTCAGTATTTTTGGTCCCTAATCACCTGTTTCTTTGTATTATCATTTATATAGGCCTGATGTAAGGGTTATAGGATTGATCAAGCGTATGGGAGCACTACCACACCCGGTACAAAAGAGAATTTTGTGTATGAACAAGGTTGATTTGGTTGAGAAGAAGAAAGACTTGTTAAAGGTTGCTGAGGAATTCAAAGATCTTCCTGGTTATGAAAGGTGGATTTTACTTGTTCAGAATCAAAGATGGTGTGTTTTCTCTTTTTGACCACGGATCTTGATAGTATATCTGACCATCTGTTTCTTTCTTAACCTTGTAGGCATTTCATGATTTCTGGTCTGAAGGGCTCCGGAGTGAAAGATCTTACTCAATATTTGATGGATCAGGCATGTGAGCTTTTTAGTATTGTCATCATTGTGATAATTTCCTGTGACATTTACCTGTCAAAAATATTCTGTTACGAAGGCCTTTTTTAGATGTATGTTTCGGTTGGAAAGAGTTTTTCAAGATATGCCTGGTTTACATGAATCTGATTATCTTTCTAGCCAATGTTACCATTGTCCACTATATCCTCAGTTCTTCAGTGGTTTTTTTATGTATAGGCTGTTAAACGATCTTGGGATGAAGATCCATTGATCATGACTGAGGAAGTTATGAAGAATATATCATTAGAAGTTGTCCGAGAAAGATTGTTAGACCATGTGCATCAGGTAGATCTTCAGTTTCTGTTTCAAATTACTTTGAGACTATCATTTCTGTCTGGTTATATTTTCATTCCCAAGGTATGAATTAATAAGCAATTTGAGAATCTTCAATAATGGCAACTTGTGCTTGTTTTAGGAAATCCCATACACTATTGAACACCGGTTGATGGACTGGAAGGAGTTGCGAGATGGCTCTCTTCGGATTGAACAGCATCTTATCACGAACAAATTAAGTCAACGCAAGATCCTTGTAGGAAAGAAGGGCAATAAAATAGGGTAAATACTGAAGTCCTAGCATATTGGAATCACTTTGCTTTTAACACGAGCCAATTTGAATTGAATACATGCTTCTGAAACAGGAGAATTGGCATGGAAGCTAATGAGGAGCTACGGTCCATCTTCAAGAGGGATCTTCATCTCATTCTCCAGGTTAGACTTAAATGATACATTGGAAAATCAAGTTGAATGTCAAGAAGGGATACGATCCATCAGGAGATGTAAGCACGCCTTATTTGTAAGGTCAGACTTACAACAAGTTTGGTGAATGAAATTGAATGTAAAAAGTCGCGACATTTTGATCCACCCTATTTTGAAGTGTATATAAAGGAAGTTTCATCAACTTTATGAAGGCCATCCAGAGTAGTAGCTTTGAGTGGCAGAAATGTATCAGCTTTAATTTGGGGATGGAGGAGGGTGACGAATAACTGGAAGACTCCAACTTGGCAGGCAAACACATTAGTCCCGAAATTTTGAGAATGTACAATAGCGAGTCTTTTGATATGAAATCTTTCCTCTTTATAGACTAACAATTTTTTTCCTTGTATATCCATCTTTGTACTTTGCTTGTGGAATTGTAAAATTCAACATGTGTAAAAGGAGTACAGGAATTGATTTGTATGCGCCGCACCCTCCATGCTTGTTTGTACGGAAATGGAGTCTCTGCCCTGGACTCTTGGCAATGTTTCACTTTCATTTGAACCGCGTATTGCAAAGTCACGAGTTTAGGGTTTAAAGAACCGTGTATCTCCATGTGAATATCTCACTCATCGCGTATATGTATTATGTCCCCATTCCCAGGTAATAGAGGAAGAATACCTAGTCAGGGCTGACTGTCAGTTTTTATACTCAACAAATCATTCGTTTCATGCTTCGAAATCTTGTTGATCAATATGATTAACAGTTGAAACAGCAGCTTAAGAACGGAAAAAATATGATAGATCTCGGAAACGGCACAAACTTCATCCTAGTGGTAATCCCGAGCAGGAAAGAGAAGCTTTAAAACATTCCCCTTTTACCTAAAGTGGTATTTTTCTCTATTTCTAAATGAAAGGCCTTAACTTCGACTTTCAGAAATGGTGAGTCTTTCAGAAATGGTGAGTCTGATACTTCGTTATTTTCATCGGTCTATTGGGTGGTTTAGCCGAAATTACCTGGACCCTAGTGTAAATATCGGTTGCAATAAAAAAATAATAATAATAAGAAAAAAAAAAAAAAAAAAAAAAACTTGGCTTCAATCTTGTAGTTAATTCCAGGAAATATTACTACATTTATCACAATAGTTATGCAGACTATCTCCTCATTTCATACACTAGGTAGAAGAGACTGACAAAATACATAGCAGATTACTTCAAACTATAACAAGTAGCAGATTACTCCAAACCTACCAACTCCCACATCACAACCGCTGCTTTTCCTACGGCTACATACTTAGATCACATTGCAACTTGAACCCTCCTAAGCACTGAAAGCCTGGAACGGAATTGTAGTCAGCTGATCAAGCAGCCCAGTGACCGGCGTAGCGAGCCGGGGTTCATAAGCAAAGCCATGCAAGTCCCCATCAACCCCAGCATGAACATAAGGGCACGGTGGAATCCACTGCCACCTCTTCCTGCACATATCGAACAGCAACGCCTTGTCCGAACCCAGAATCATGATGGTGATGAACTCTCCATGTCCAACACACTGGAACCCACTCCCATTCTCCAGGTCAGTAAATTGCACATAGAGCTGCTGAGGCATCCTATCAATCTCAACCCAAGTTGTTCCACAAGCCTGCAACCCCCAAATCCTCAAGCTTTTCGGCACGTTGAGCTTGCTCTTCTCAACTGCAGCAACTAAAAGCAGCTTCCCCCTGCTCTCCACCAAGCTTGGAGACCTCAGGAACCTTCTCATGGGGGCCTGAATCTTCCACCAATTGTTTGCTGCCACGTCATAGGCTAAGACACTGAAAGGGCTGTAGTTCATGCAGTAGAATCTTCCTTGAACATTAACCATTTGACCTGATTCGAAACTGCAGAGCCTTGGGAGGGAAGAATTGATTCCCCACAGCGAAAAAAACCCACCTGCGTCTATATGGAAGCTCTCGGCAGTCAAGTTTTTCACAGCGTATGGAGAGATCAAGTCGTCTCCAGCAACAGTTACATCAATGGATGTAGGGCTGACACTCAACCCTATGGAAGGGAAGAGTCTTGATCTTAGAGTAGGAGGCAACTGAGACACAGTACCAACAATTGGGTTGCATAGAATGAGAGTCTTCGGGCCAGCCTCGTCCGAAATCCAACAGATTAAACCGCCGGAAGATGAAGCAGGGGAAAGGCCGGAGGGGAGCAAAGCGAACGAAAGGCGGTACCATGCAATTTCATAAGGATCAAAAAGATAACCTTCACAATTAGTATCACCCCTGTTGCTGTCACCATTGTTTCCTCCATTGTTGTTGTTCCTGTATATGTAGCTTCCATTGAGGCTCTTGTTCTTGAAGAAGAGGAACCAATGACGGCGCGGAGACACTTCGAGGTAGAGTTGGAGAAAGGTGTTGGAGAACAAGAGGGCATACCACCTCTTGCAGACACATCGAGCGCGAAAAAAGGCCGGCGGTGGGAGAAAGGCGATGACACGGTCGACGAGCCGGTGGGGGAGCTTGCTCCATATCCTAGCATCCATCCATGGATTAGGACATGATGTGTCGATGTTTTCAGCAATGACACCACCAAGTGCACTAGTAGTAGTAGTGAAGGTGTAGGAGAAGGGAAATGTGAGAGAAGGATGAAAAGCTTCCATTTTTGTGTAGGACGATGACAAGGGCTTATAAGTAAAATATGCCTCTAAATTTAGTACGTGTTGAGTGGAACGAAAGCAAAGAAATTGGAGGGAATTGAAGAGTGCTAATTTGGGAAATAAGTGCTTACATGCAAGCTTACTTTTTTCACAAGCAGTGCGAATTTTGTTTTGGAAGATGTGAACATAAAACTGGAAAATCTCTCAGGTCGGTTTTGGAGAAGGCATGGGTTTCTACTGGGAGAAGAAGAAAGAACTGCAAGAGAGGCAGCTGATGGCAGTCACCTGAAGGGTGGTTTGTTGTTAACTTTCATGGGATTGGAGTGAAGGGTTTGAAGGCTAGGAGAAGGGAGCTGAAACTTCACTTCTTATATAGAAGAAACCTTTGGGGATATAACCTTTTTTTAGAAAATTGATATATGCACATTTTGTTTCTTTCTTTGCACATCTCTACATATTTTTATTCTTTGATTATCTTTTATTTTATTTGATTTATGGACGAAAAATAAAGAGAGATGCATATACAAAGAAAATGAATGTGTGAAAATCGTTAAAAGGTAGTGCCCAAAATAGCTAAAGGGGCTTGCGTTTGTTTTGGATGATCTCTTTAATGTGCACTGTTTTTATCTTTTGCAAATTGGTTTCTTTTGTATTCCTTTTCCTGAGCGGTGATTCTGATGGATGCATCAGTCAAATTGGTGTTGTTTTGTCAAAGCCGAGGTTCCTGAGACATGTGTAATTTCGAGAGAGAGAGAGAGAGGAAAAGTGCAAGGCAACAGAAGTCGGAACCTTAGCATTAAAACCGGTGATCGTTCATAGCAAGATTCTAAAAAACGCTAAGCGCCAGTTAAGCGGCAGGCTGGAGCCTAGCGCTTAGGAGTCTAGACGGATGCCTAGGCGGACTAAGCGGATTTAAGTAAATTCATTATATTTTGTGTAAATAAGTGTCTGTTTATACTTAAAATATATATGATTTCATCATAAACTACAAAATAGAATGACATATGTATTATGAAGTATTGGAACATAATGAAAACATGGGGAACAAACATTTAGTGTGTCCTCATTTAAGTATTCAACAAGTCTCTTACAATTTATTGAAAAAAAAATTAAATGCATAATGAAAGTTATCTATTTTCTGTCTAAGTGAGTTGCAACGTATGCGGGTGCCTAGGCGGTTTTGGACGGGCGCCTCAGCTGATCTAAACGCTCTTTCTTAATTTTCAATCGCCTAATCATTAAATGGGACGGTGGCTAGCCGTCTAGCGCCTAGGGAACGTTAGTCTAG
This sequence comes from Pyrus communis, assembly GCF_041283825.1. Taxonomy (NCBI): domain Eukaryota; kingdom Viridiplantae; phylum Streptophyta; class Magnoliopsida; order Rosales; family Rosaceae; genus Pyrus; species Pyrus communis. The sequence goes on from NC_142569.1 coordinate 7,611,528, forward strand.
AATTTTTAGAACAGTGGTTCACAGTACAAGTACGACATCCTCAAAGTGAATGCAACCAAATCAACTTTCCACGAGTTGGAAGCCTCTAAGCCTAAGGGATCGGACAAGCATGCACCATGAAGAATGATTTGTATGTGTAGCGGTAACAGTAAGCAGATGAGTAGGATTCTCTTCTTTTTTATTTTCATCCCATTTCCTCTTTTCCTTTCATACGCTGTTTTTTTTGTCTCATTGTCTCTATAAAAAAATCAATGCAAGATGTTGACGTGACTTAACCGTAACCGTTCAAGTATGAGGAGAGGTAAGAAGAGAGAGATTAGAAGGGAAAAGAATCTTTGTTCCTATGGATAAACACTGAAAAGTAAACATGTTAAAGAGAATTAATTTAGCAGAGCTTGAATCGTGTAAGAAAAAAGTATATCACCAGGTATTAGATGCGTTTGGAGATGAAATTTAATTTTATAATGAGATTTATAATCACATATTGTCATAGTCTTTTAGTTAGAAACATAAGATGAAACTTGAGAATTTAGGTTTCATATTTTGGAGTTTAAAATCTAATATAAAGGATTTGGCTACAGTATATACATATATTTAAAACAATCATCATCTTAACGATCATATATTTATTGTATTAAATATATGTAAGCACCGTAAAGTCTCATATTATATCACATTCAACAGTTGTATTTGTGAAATTTAAGCTCCCGATCCTCCTTAAACATAGGAGAACGTTAATCAACACATGAGACATAGACAACCAAACTTCAACCTACAAACAACTCAAACCCTAGTTGACCCGAGACCATTATCGTTTACTTCCGCCTTGAACTTCAAACCCGAATCCACCAAAATGATAGATTCAACTCCCTTCCTGAACCATAGACCTCGAACGTACAATCTAGGAGTCTAGAACCTTTAGCTAGACCCGGGTTAAAGGGAAAAGTGCACACATGCAGGAGAGATTTTTCAGTGTGACCGACATATGAAGTAGTACACCATGTGTTACTATATAAATGGTGGGACTTGTGTGTTAAAAAGTTAATAACTTAAAAAATAAAATTTCCCACCACTTACCTAAAAACACGTAGTGTACCACTCGTATTCCCGTTACAATGAAAAATTTCCCCACATGTAGATCCTCAAATCGCATAATAAAAGATATATGAACAACTCAAAGTAAGAAATACATTGATGCATACAAACTTTTCTCTTATCTGAAGTGTCAATTTGAATTTTGACAAAAAAAGTGTCAATTTGAATCTTGATTTAGTTGATATCGAACCCTTAAGTTCATGAAACACACCCATCTTTCGGACAGAAACACTGAATCGTAATTTCTTTACACCGAACTCAAATTGTACATTTCTGACCATGTGACAAACTCAAATCTCACACCATGTCCATATATGCATATGGATTACACATGCATCTCTTCTGAATGTCATCATACTGACATGTTACTAAAACAACAAGAACCTAAAAAAAATCTACGACTTTAACTAAACTCATCACATTTGAAACTTCTTGATGTAATTCGCCTAAATGACTTATCTAATTGTAGTTGTACACTACGACTACATTAAGGACCACTATATTCAACGAAAACAAGCTTATTGTAAGGAACATAATTGAGTACGTAATTCTTTTAACAGTATTTGGATAAGTTGGTATTATCATACAGACTGTTCACTTGGTGGCAAAGACATCATGCAACCCTAAACGCAGGTGGTGTATGACACAAAGACTTTGTCAGATCATATGTCCAATCCAATCTCATTGATGGGTTTTGTTGCAGTAGTCGTACACATCGGCGTGAACAACGAAATACTTTATTTCGAAGACCCTTGAGGCTTCACAAATTTGCTTCAAATTATATATAATTATAATAATTATAATTTAATATTAATTGCACTTACTGTAAAGAAGCTGTGTAATCTGCTCCTTCTGACGACTCCTTTCTCCTTTCTTCGAGTCATAATATTCTCTTTCCGTAGCCCTTCGGCTTTTGCTTGGTTTTGTTAAGAGAAGCAAATCTGAGTCAGAACAATCACCATGTCTTGTTTACGTCAATCTGTATAGTATTATCATTTGTCTCAGAATTAATGCTTCAAAGATGGAAAAAGTTGGGTCGCTCATATTTGGAAATTTATTTCTTCCCTCAAGAAACTTCCATATTTAGAAAAAGGCTAACTCCTCTATTTGGCAATTGTGTTTTCCCTTCAAGCAACCCAGCAGGTCAGTACAGTACTACTCATCTCTCTTTCTCTCTCTCTCTCTCTCTCTCTCTCTCTCTCTCTCTCTCGCTCTCTCTCATGTCAATGTTTCTTCCTTTAGCTAGCTAGCTAGCTAGTTTGGTCTCGGTTCCTCATTTGTATCTGGTTTGGTTTGGCACTTTGACTTGCCCAAAATTTCATGGAGCTTACTTTATTTATGGGAGAGAGATATCAAAACACAATTATCTTCAAGAAATCTACGCTAAATAAGTATCCATTTATAGATGTTCTTTCTTTCCAAAATTAAAGTATAATTAGGGTTTCTTCCTTGAGCTAGCTAGCTAGTGGAGTAGTCAGTCGTTTAGAGAGGTTCTAAACCAAAATTAAAGTATAATTAGTGTTTCTTTCAATATTGAATGTGATTAAGAAAAAAATCAGTGAAAAAACAATCATCCAATAGTTTTATTTATTTATAGTAAGCTTTCAAAAGTTGATTAATTACCGAGTCAGATTGCAGAACTCATGTCCAATCTTCTTGTAGTGATGGTTCTGTGGGAGAGTTGGTTCACATCCATCCATGTCATCTGCTGCTGAAGGTTTCTAGGCTCTTGATGAATGGCATGCTTATTAGTTCGTTAAATCAGTTTTCACTTCATATGACACAAAGTCAAAACTAAAGAAACAGAAATATCATGATAAACCCTTTTTAGTCAGAAAATACATAAATTAATGAATACAAATACTCCAATGCAACTTTTGTTTAGAGCAGATGAGTCAGATTTGAAATTACACTACATTTATTTATTTATAATGGTTTTTGATGAAAGCTATATCTTATATCTTCATGGATGGATTTAGTACTAGTTTGGTACTGCTTAAATTTTTTTAAAGGTGGCTATAAAAAAAAGTTGGGATCTTTCCAGGGTTTGGTAACGTCTTATAATCAACTTTTTTTTTTCATAGTTTTGGATGAAAAAAAAACTAAAAGTTTAAAGCAGCAAAAGCCAGCTTTTCAGCTTCTGCACAAACCTCTTTTCCAAGAGGCGCTGAGCCTTTAATGAAACTTTCCCGTACCCAAAATGACCTTAAGCAATTAAATAATTTACAATCATACAACATGCTTTTATCATCTTCCATTATTTTCGATGAGCTGTTTTGGAATCATTCAGAGTCAAGGCGGTGATGCAGTGGGCAAGATTACACCAACCCTCTTTGTCCACGATTGCGCCAGATGCCTTTCTCGATGTTGATATCTCGTCTATCTCTGATGGTAATATCCCCACAACCCAATTGAACTAACAAAAAACCCAGATGGAATTACCAAAAATCCGAAGCTCAAAGACTCACCTTCCATGCTGAGACTAGATATTTTTTTGAAGTCGTTCAAGATTGTGAGGCCGTACTTCAAGACCTTGGAGTGGCAGACCTTGAACTTTCAGACCAAGCAGAGCTATCCTATGCCCCTCTCCTCCATTATCGACCCGGTTTTGAGCCTACAATCTGACCCGCCAATGAACCATCCAACACGGAGGAAATTTTTTTTAGGATTTCAATTGAGAAAGAAAGAGATCACATGGAGATAGGAAGATTGAGAAAGAAAATGTGAAATGGGAAGAAGGCAGAAATGACGAGAAAGGGAAAGGAATGAGAGACATGTGAGAGAAAGAGAGTTTGAGAGGTGCTTCTGGAAAGATAGCGGGCTGGTTCCCTTTTAATTATGATAATAAAACATAAAAAGATGGGGATTTTAAATAATAAACTAGTTCAAATTTTTATGTTAAAATAACCATTACTGTTGGAGATGCTTAAGATAAATTGATTAGTTATTGGAGTTTTTGTCATTTGGCTAGCTGAAATAGCAAAAAATTAGTAGTGAAGATGTTATCATATTTAGTTTAAAAGATTTTGATATTTTTAAGTAATTTGTGGTACTAATTAGTATTTAGAATATATATAAATCAAGATATGAATATTTTAAAAACAGCAAAGTATGTTTAATTAATAGTACATCTAGTACTATATTGTGTTGACCCAAAAAAACTATCAAGCAATTAAATTAATAGCACATCTAGTACTATGCCCTTTTGGTTATTTTACAAAATCACAGTTGTTTTACATAAAAATTTACCAAACACTATAACATTGTTTTTTTTGCCAAAAGTACTTTTACAACTATAGTTTACCAAACACATTACTACTTTATTTCACAGCTGTTTATTTCCACAGCACATCAGTAACAATTTTTTTTTTTTTTTTCAAAGCACAGCAGTATCAAACTAGCCCTTACTATGGTTAAAATTCATCTAGCTAGCTCTCTTTCCCTGACAATGGCAGGAGCAGGTGCAATATTTTTCCCTTTAGGCCTTGTAAGAGTTCAACTAGGCTCCAAAGACACAAGATACAACATTTTCAGCCATATGGGTTTAATAGAAAAGTTAAATTGAAGTTAGGAATTGAAATGAGATACATTGAATTGGCTTGTGTTACCTATCCTGCACTTGATCACTCACATGTCAATTGTCTCACGTTTCCTGACCTCAAGTTCATAAAGATTTTAGGGCAAGTTATAAGTTTTAGTTTCCATTTTTTGTTAGTAATACAGGAGAAATACAAGAGAGAAATAAGGAATGAGCAGAGGTGGAGGTCGGTAGGAGGTGTGAATGAAGGACAATGTAGGAAACAACAATTAGAAAAATACTCTCCTTTCGTTTATTTACTTCATGCAATCGTGCAAATTAAAGTGGTGAGATACTTTTGTTATACAATTGGTGAGATACTAATGTTATGAAATTAACAACTTAAAGAATAAAACTTTTCACCACTGACATAATAACACGTTATGTACCACACGTGTTCCTGACACAATGAAAATTTTCTCCTCTGTTGTCTTTTTTTCCCGTCCACGAATTATGGTTAGTGTTCCTAACTTGAAGGTCCTATAGATAGAAAAAAGTTATATACTTTCTTCACCCCATATACAAGGCTCCAACTATAGTGTTTCGCTTTTTGGTTGTTGATTGGAGTTATTGATTATAGCGTCTTTGTCAAACGAGTTTCATTATGTACATATATTTTCATGAAGGTAGCCTAACTGCAGATATATAAGTTAGCTTCTTATAGAGTTGCATTATAGCTAGGCTTATGATTCGGTAGTCGTCAATCGTGAAGTTTGCGGCTTGTATATATACATGTCTAAGAGCTTTCTTTTTTTCCTTCATTTCTTGTTATTCTATTAATAAAAATTGGTAGAGGGGGACGAGCCAAGGGTTTCTTGATGCAACAATCTCTTCCCCTTCGAACAGGAGTAGGTATCGCTTGCACATGATTGTGGACGAATAGCTAATATCGCTTGGTCTTTTATTTTCACCTAGAAAAAGAGTGGTGGGAGTGAACAGGAATAAATATACATGAAATAAGTAAAAACAATTATATATGAAAGGAAACCTAAAGGTTTTCTTTTCTAGTTTTGTTTCCCACATTCTTCTTCATTTCTCCCTCCTTTCTCCATCTATCTACCCTTCTTAATTTCTCCCCATGTGCATTATCTCTTTCAGCCCTTTCTCATATTCTTACATATATTTTCTCTCTATCCCTATCACAACAAATGAAAACTAAACAAAAATATAAAGTGATTATTGAAAGGAACCTTAAATTTTTGTTGTTTATAACAAAATCAAATTTTCTTATATATAAGATAATATATTAACCTAAACTGGTATTTCGTCAAAAGAAAAGGGTGGATTAAATTCTCTCTCATAAAGAGTGACGAAGCAAAATGTGAATTGTTTATGAACTAAATATTCCAATAAGCACTTCTCTTGATTTTATACTAAATCCATCCCTTTTAGTATTATAGTTTCACTAAAAGTGGTAATATGATATTTCATTTGTTTTCTATAGAAGAATATTTATCTTAGAGTAAAGCTAAGTAGACTAATTTTCTAAATCAAATTTGTAAACTATAGATGTGTTATCAATAAAAATAAACACGTTAAACAAAAGTTAAGTAATTATCCAATCATTAACAACCACGTCATATAATTTACTAAATTCGATGTAAATAATTGGTCTCTTTATCATTACACTTTATCTTATTTGTTACTTATTCATTACGATCTTATATATATTTCCGGCAGGCTAATTGGTACAATAATGGAGCATGTAATTCCAAATTAATGGGCCTACTTTCGACCTATTTTCTTGTCAACAAGTGATGAATTGAAGCATCCTGCTGTGAGTATTTTACGATTCCAAAGTATTCGTTCCGATTATATATTATTTAAGGTCCTATTTATATATGGATCAAAATTCACAAGAAAAGATAACACCACCAAACAAAACCATAGAGCAAAACAATCACCATGGCCAAATCTCATATAGTCTTCATCTCAACTCCTGGAATCGGAAACCTTGTTCCACTCGTCGAGTTTGCTCAGCTCCTTGTCAATCATGACCGTCGTTTACACGCCACCATCCTCATCATCACCATGTCCCAAAGGCCCATCGTCAACGCTTACATCCAATCCCGTGTTGCCACGTCAACTAGCATCACCTTCCTCCCCCTGCCTCCGGTGGACCCACCCTCGCCGGACCAGTACAGGTCCACCATGGGCTACATATCCCTACTCATACAAAACCACAAACGCCACGTAAAGAATGCAATCACCAAACTCATGTCATCCGACTCGGCCGAGTCAAAATCATCTAACTCGGACCAGGTTGTAGGGTTTTTTGTTGACATGTTTTGTACTTCCATGATTGACGTTGCTAACGAACTTGGCATTCCTTGTTACCTGTATTTTGCTTCCCCAGCAACTTTTCTGAGCTTTATGCTCCACTTACCATTCTTGGATGCCCAAAACCCCGCTGAGTTCGTTGACTTGGGCACCGAGTTGAGCATACCGGGTTTTGTCAACTCGGTGCCACCACTCGTTTTGCCTACAGCCGTGTTGAATAAGAAGGGAGATGCATACTCGTGGTATCTATCCCATGCGCGAAGGTACACCGAAACAAAGGGTATTGTTGTGAATACCTTTAGAGAATTGGAATCGCATGCACTTGACTCGTTGGATACAAGTCAAGTGCCGCAGGTTTACCCAATTGGGCCGGTTCTTGATCTTTACGAACCAACCCAAAAGCGGGATTTAAACCAATATGAAAGCGTCATCAGGTGGCTCGATGACCAGCCCTCATCATCGGTCATGTTGTTGTGCTTCGGAAGCATGGGGAGTCTCAGTGGACCTCAGGTGCGGGAGATAGCATATGGGCTTGAACGTGCCAGGGTCCGATTCCTATGGGCATTACGTGAGCCGCCCAAGTCCCAATTGGATCTCCCAAGCGACCACGCGAACGTGGAAGATGTGTTGCCCAATGGGTTTTTGGAGCGGACGAGTGAATTCGGCCTGGTGTGCGGGTGGATCCCACAAGCGAAGATCTTGGCCCACCAATCGATCGGAGGGTTCATATCGCATTGTGGTTGGAACTCGATTTTGGAGAGCTTGTGGTACGGCGTACCGATTGCCACGTGGCCGATTTACGCGGAGCAACAAATGAATGCCTTTGAGATGGTGAAGGAATTGGGATTGGCGATTGAGATTAGGTTGGATTATAGAGAGGGTAGTGATTTGGTGATGGGGGAGGAGGTGGATAGAAGCATAAAGCGGTTGATGAACGGTGGTGATGTGGTGAGAGGTAGGGTGAAAGAGATGAGAGAGAAGAGTAGGATTGCTTTGATGGAAAATGGGTCTTCATACCAAGCCCTCGGAGTTTTAATCAGAAACTTAGTGCCCAAGATATGATGCAAATAGCAATTCGTCCTCTTGTATTTTTTTCGTTTTAAATAAAATTTTAATTACAAGTTGTCAATTTCTCCATTTTATTGTTCTTTTTTTTTTAATAAACAATAGTATTAACACTAAAGTCATCTCCAATAGAGAATGTTAAATGTCTAAAAGCCAAAAAATGATCTAATTTGTCCAAAAAATTATTTCCAACCGATGATTAGACTATAATTCTATGAAGCTTACCAGACCATTATTTGGCCAAGAAGCATCTGTCTGACTACATATAGCCCCCCCTTTTAGCTATTTTTTTGTGCTCAACTTCTCAATTGCAATAATTGATTCAAATTTAACGGTTAGATTTGAAAACATTCGACATTAGTTTAATTAGATTAACCAATAAATTTAAAGTATAAACTTTAAAACTAATAAATTATTGAGAGGGCTATGTTTTGTCTCTTCGTTTGGAAATGGTATATGAATATGGCCTGATACTATTCATTTAAAAATATTTTTTTACAGGGCTATAATTCTAGATGGTGCTATGTTTAACCCATTCGGTTGGAGATAGCCTAAGGGGAAGGGGGTGAGCTAAGCCTCACAATGAGCTAACAATAATGTGGTTCAAAATTTCCTTTGACGAGAATTGAACCTAAGATCTCTCAGTTATAAATGAAAAAGAATACAACTAGACCATAGTACTAATTAATCTCATATGCAACCAGAACCCAATGGTTTTAGTAATACGTACAAGGCCGCGAGATTTATTTCTTTGCACAAGGTCGATCAACATAGACAAGGTAAGGGGATATCACAAGAAGAGAACTCTCGCCACTTACAAAAGGTTAAGCAAGTAATCGGTTGCATCATAAGAGAATGAGAAATTTTTAATTATAACCGGAACACGAGTGGGACACCATGTGTTTCTAAATAAGTAGCGTGAAATTTTATTTTTTAAGTTATTAATTTTTTAACACACATATCCTACCATTTATATAGTAACACGTGGTATATCATTCCGTGTTCTGATCACACTGAAAAATCTCTTATTAGAGAATAAGCATACCTTTTTCTGATTTTTCGTTTAGATCAAGTGTAGGATCTGTTTTTATCAATTTAATATTTAATACGTGAGTCAATGATCTACATGATATTAAATTATTATTTTTTATTTATGAAAGAGCCTACTACAATAAGCTATTATGCGTCGCCACGTGTTGCACTACTTCTTAGGCCTGACGCACCCAAACAAATCAAATTTTAATTTTAATTAGTTTTTTCCCAAGCTGTTAGGACTTTCTGTTGAAAAAACTAAACTAAAAGAAAATTCAACCATAACTTATAAAACTTCGGGTTAGAAGAACCTTGCCATTGTGGTAATTGTTTCCCGAAAGAGTTTAGGCCTAAAGGTGAGATTTTCTACTCGCCTGTACGGTTTGTTTGATACACATGATTAGATTGGAAGGGAGAACTCTCAATTTCAAAGGTATATTGAAAGTGAAAGTGAATGATTTTTCATTTGGAAGGAAATAGAAAATGATTTGATATGAAGAAAATCATCCTTTCTAATCCTACCATTTCTTGAATGGATAAGTTTTCTTTATGAGCGATCTATCTTCGATTCCCAATTAAATTGTTGTCTTCAAGATCAATACTCAACAAACTAGAGCAATTTTGCGAGGAAGCATGAATCTCACTACCAAAATTGTTGTTGTTAGCTTTAATACTTGCAATGAACTTAATACCCCCAATGAACTGGAAATATTACCAGAGAGATTGTTGTGACCAACATCTACAAACAACATATAGATCCCCACACTCTATGCATGATAAAATTCTCCAGAAAATTAATTGCTCCTTAGAGGCAAGAACCCAAGTGTTGCATGTTGCAGATAAAAGGAAGAATAGTGTCATTCAAATGATTCTCAGAAAGATACAAATCTATCAAATTGCGTATCATCTGGTCAATATTCCAAGGAAAAGGTTTGAAAAATAGATTGCTTTCAAAATCAAGGGAAGAGATATTACTGGACCACCAAAGACCATCAACACTGAAGCCTCTCAAATCTCCACCTCTTTGTCATTTGAAGCACTTCGCTTCTCCCATTCGAGTTTCGTCAGTCCATCGCCATTGTCCTCTTTCCTCCACTTACGCCGTTTGTGGTGATCAGAGAAGTTGCAGGAGGGCAGAACAAAGGAGGAGGAGGAGGAGAAGAAGAAGTTGCAGGAGGGCGGAACAGAGAAGGAGGAGGAGAAGAACCTGGGATTCAGATTAGAGAACAAGCGATGCGGGATGGAGAGAGCGAGAGAGGAGTGTTTCCACCCGACTAAATAATACCGAGGTTTTGGACGGTATAACTAAACGGGTATCAGCCGGATAAAGGAGGTGGGGTCGGATTATTTAATCTGGTGGCTATTTAATCCAAACAGACACCAAACATCGTACTCTATATTATTAGTACTATCCAGTGCCTTATCCGGTGTGCCAAACAGGGCCTTAGAGAATTGGAGTCGTATGCACTTAACTTGTTGGATACGAGTCAAGTGCTGCAGGTTTACCCAATTAGGCCGGTTTCTGATCTTTACGAACCGACCCAAAAGCAGGATTTAAACCAATATGAAAGCGTCACCAGGTGGCTCGATGACCAGCCCTCATCATCGGTCATGTTGTTATGCTTTGTAAGCATGGGGAATCTCAGTGGACCTCACGTGCGAGAGATAGCATATGGGCTTGAACGTGCCGGGGTCCGATTCCTATGGGCATTATGTGAGCCGCCCAAGTCCCAATTGGATCTCCCAAGCAACCACGCGAACGTGGAAGATGTGTTGCCCAATGGGTTCTTGGAGCGGACGAGTGAATTGGGCATGGTGTGCGGGTGGATCCCACAAGCGAAGATCTTGTCCCACCAATCGATCGAAGGGTTCATATCGCATTGTGGTTGGAACTCGATTTTGGAGAGCTTGTGGTACGGTGTATCGATTGCCACGTGGCCGATTTACGCGGAGCAACAAATGAATGCCTTTGAGATGTCGAAGGAAATGGGATTGGCAATTGAGATTAGGTTGGATTATAGAGAGGGTAGTGATTTGGTGATGGGAGAGGAGGTGGATAGAAGCATAAAGGGGTTGATGAACGGTGGTAATGTGGTGAGAGGTAGGGTGCAAGAGTTGAGAGAGAAAAGTAGGATTGCTACGATGGAAAATGGGTCTTCATACCAAGCAGTCGGAGTTTTAATCAGAAACTTAGTGCCCAAGATATGATGCAAATAGCAATTCGTCCTCTTGTATATTTTTTGTTTTAAATAAATTTTTAATTACAAGTTGTCAATTTCTCCATTTTATTGTTTTTTTTTTTTAATAAACGATAGTATCTACACTAAAGTCATCTCCAATAGAGAAGGTTAAATGTCTAAAAGCCAAAAAATGACCTGAAACCACAACTTATCATCATTTCCATCTTCATTATTGTCTTTTGCATCCTTAGCTACGAAGGTGTCATCTCCATGGCACTTAGTTAAGAAGGGAACACCACTTTGCGATGAACTTTCCATATAACAAGACGAAACATTGAACGTTTAAAACTGATTTCCAGGATAATTTCTTCCGGACAAGTTGTTGTAAAATAGGTTCAAGTGGGACAAAGAGATTTTAAATGACAAGCTTTGACCAATCTATCCCGAGAGGTGGTGTAAGAGATCAGCAGTTTTGAGCCAACGCAAGTTTCTGACCTTGGAAGGGATATTTCCAGTCAATTGATTCATACACAAATTCAAATGCCAATAGAATCAGGCTACTTATTTCTTCAGGGATTTTACCTTGTAAATACTTTGATGAAAGATCAATGCTCTTTACAAGATCTAGAGTCGTGTTGTACACAAGTTCTTCTCGTTTGGTGTTAGTGTGGCTTGCTCAAGATAATCAGTAGAGTATGTATTTGAATCATTGACAAACGAAGTCAAATTACTTAAACATATGGGAATAGTACGTGAAAGGCTGTTGTGACTAAGGTCGAAGATATAAAGGCTCCAAAGATTGCACAGTTGCTGGGAAATACGTCTACTAAAATAGTTGGACCGTAATCATAGTATATACAATATGGATTCATTTGATCCTCCTATCCATAAGGTGTTTTCTCAATTAAATTGTTGTCTTCAAGATCAATACTCAACAAACTAGAACAATTTTGCGAGGAAGCAGGAATCTCACTACCAAAATTGTTGTTGTTAGCTTTAATACTTGCAATGAACTTAATATCCCCCAATGAATATTACTAGAGAGATTGTTGTGACCAACATCTACAAACAACATATAGATCCCCACACTCCATGCATGATAAAATTCTCCAGAAAATTAATTGCTTCTTAGAGGCAAGAACCCAAGTTGCAAGTTGTAGATAAAAGGAAGAATAGTGTCATTCAAATGATTCTCAGAAAGATACAAATCTATCAAATTGGGCATCATCTGGTCAATATTCCAAGGAAAAGGTCCGAAAAATAGATTGCTTTCAAAATCAAGGGAAGAGACATTACTGGACCACCAAAGTTGGAGTGGTTCCTCCAACTGATTATCACTTAAATCAATAGTCTTTAAATTTCGAAATTTCAAATGGGATGGAAAGTTTTCACAAAATTGGTTGTGAGACACGTCAAATGTTTTTAAGGATGACAATTTTCCAATGGATTATGGAATTGAGCCCCACAAATAGTTTTGTGTAAGACTTAAGAACTTTAGCTTGCATGAATTTCCAATGCCCTTGGGATTGTGAACTTTTAGGCCAGTATAAGATAAATCAAGGTATTTCAGAGATTTGAAGTTTGCCAATTCACTTGGAAATGGACCACTGAAATTATTCCCGGACAGATCAAGCTTTATGAGGCTGGTAAGATTAAAAACCAACTGAGAAATTTAATACCATTATGCAACATATCAAGGATCAAAAGTGATGTCAAGTTAATCCTCTGTAGTGAGACTGGAAGGCTTTCAATTTGGCAAAAAGATAAATATAACTCTAATAACGAAGGAAACATGTTAATATTCTATGGTCAACTGACTTCTGTGTTGCGAAGGTCAACGGAATTGAGATTAATATATTACAGGGAAGAGAGGTGAGAAAGCCAATTCAAGTTTCTAAAAGATAAGTCATAATTCAACCCGAGATCAAGAAAATTTAGACTTGGCAGGTTACTAAGATTGTAATTTACAGGTTTGCAACTTGCAAGACTGCTGCCCGATGAGGTAGTCAAGTTCTTTACTCGCAAAGAGTCATTCCTCCTTGCATAAAAGTTCAGTCCGACGGTAAGTCATAGGTTACAAAAAATAATCAACTAGGATCAAGTTTTTTACTTACGTAGTTGAAGCAATAATGGAAGGGTGTATGACTTTATTGGTTGTATATACTGATGATTTTGGTATGAATATATGTTTGCTGGTCGAATTGTAATTGAGAGTAGGAGAACGTTCCATGATGTATTATTGGGTTTGGAATACTCGAAGTATAACTTTCCACGATGTATTATTGTGTTTGAAACACGTCCTGACTAGAAAAAAAATGAAATCAAATGCCAAATGCCAACGCTGTCACACCATGAAATTGAAGGGAACGTGCAAGTGGGGAGGGGGACTAGACTGTCTTATTTGGCTTTCACTAATGGGGATTACAAGACATTTTCCATGGAATTTTTCGAATTCTGGTGAATCCGCGTAGGAGCAGATGATAATGATGCATGGATGAGATCGCTATCTGTGGAAAATAAATCATAACTGATGAAAGGGATTGGAAGAGAGAAGAAAGAGGCATTTTGCAATGCAAGTGAGGATGATTTATATGTGGGATTTTTGTTTATTTTTACTTATTTCTGATACTAGCAATATTCTAAAATAGTTCATTGATAAAACCGAACACCATGCTAATGTTAGTTACCATGTTTTTTTTTTTTTTTTTTTTTGTCAAACGATAGATTTGGTTATATTAGATGTTAGATTAACGACCAACGGGGTTTGAACCCACACCATCATGTAAGAGTTCAATACCTTTCCACCGCTGTGGTAAATGGCCATTTGCAATATTAGTTATCATGTTAAGGTGTGACCTTTTTCACCTAAACTTGTTACTTTCTATAGATGACTGGATATGGTTGTTGGAGAACAATTTAGAAACAATAAAATAACAGAAATACAGAACCGAAATACTTATACTTTATTATTCAAAAATACTTGTAATACAGAATGCAATTATGTTATAGTAACAAAAAATTAAAAGGATACTAACTTGAATGAATTGAAGGTAGAGGCTAGCGCAAACGCTATGTCATTCGAACAGTATTTCCGTCCCACTCGTGTGCTTGTGGTTCTACAACGTCTGCTCGACCAGGATACAACTACCTAATTCTACAACCCGCACTGGATTATAGAACTCTAGCAAATTGCTTTATGTGTTTACTCTCTAGAAATTTTGTACGGAAGACAAGGGGGAAGAAAAAGATGATTTTTTGATGGAACTAAGAACTCCAGTTATATAGGCTATTTCATACCTCTTCAAACACCTTTTGGATGTATCTGAAGCTATACAACTCCTTCCAAAGAGTTGTGTCTATTAATTAAAACGTTTTTAATTAATTTAATTAAAAACTTAATTCGAAATTAAAATTAATTGATCAGATTAATTTTAATTCCTTGGCCTCAAGTGCCCCAAGCCCTTGTCTTGATTAATTAATATTAATATTATAGCATAATCATCAAGCCTAATCCACACAACTATAAGGCCCAAGCCTTTAATTCATTTCTAAATGGTCCAAGTTCTAATTACTAAGAAAAAAGAATAAGCTATATAAAGGCTAGTGAAAAAATACTGTTGACCAATGTGGGACAAGAGGATCTCAAACTCCTACAATGGTAGGATCTGAAAATTGTATAAAGTTGGTATCTTATGTGCATGAGGAAGTACGATTTTTTTTCTTTGTTGTATATGTTTTTGCTCTTTCTGATTTACTCTTGTTTACAGCTTGTCGTTCAGTTTTTCTAAACTTCATTTAGAAGTAATGTTGGACCAACTTTTTCATGCTGTTAGTCCTTGTCCTGCTCAATTTTTTGTTCTGTCCGTCTATAACTTATGACTGTGAGTGCAGCTTGGAAGTGTACTGTGTCTTCACTGATTAATATATATGCATTTCTTCATTTGACATGTTTGATCTCAATCTCATTTTGTGCATATTCTTTAGCAGTGTTTAGAGGGTTTCATACATACAAGGATGAGACATCGCGTGGAATACTTGATTGAGGTTGTATTTTCCCTTTCCAGTATAATTTAAGCTATTTCTCTACAAGTGTAAAAGAAGAGAATATATACGTGCGCTTATCTACTTTATGAACAAAGTGTTATTTTGTTGTCGTGCAACATTGAATGCACAAACGTCGCATACATATCTGGTATTATGCGATTGATAAGTACAAACTAGAGTTTTTTATTAGTTGCAGATTAATACATAATTGAAAGCTAGAGTTCTTTTATTCAATACATAAGTTGCAAGTATCAAAAACCCAAAGTAGAAAGAAAAAACATCACATATATATAGTACATCAAACTTCAAAAAACATTATTCAGAACCGAGCCACTTTCAATGCAATTACTAGTACTGTCTTATCTTTGATGTTGTCGAAGAATTGAAAACAGGCATACCTCTATGATGTCTTTGAGATCAATATGCTGCAAACGCCCCAAAAGCCTACGATGAAGCCAAGTACCACGCTGACAGATAACCACAATATATCATTGTTACCATCTTCATTCTTGTCTTTTGCATCCTTAGCGGTAAAATTGTCATCTTCAGGGCACTTAGTTGAGAGAGGAACACCACATAGCAATGGATTGTCCATATAAATGGACGAAAAATTGAGCGTTTGAAGCTGGTTTCCAGAAGGAATTCTTCCAGACAAGTTGTTGCAAGACAAATTCAAGTGGGACAAAGAGGTTAAAGATGACAAGCTTTGAGGAATTTGACCTGAAAGGTGGTTGTGTGAGAGATCAAGAGTTTCAAGCAAATGTAAGTTTCCGATCTTGGAGGGGATCTTTCCAGTCAATTGATTCTTGGACAAGTTCAACGTACCCAATAAAATGAGGCTGCTTATTTCTTCAGGGATTTCACCTTGTAAATTATTTGATGAAAGATCAATGCTCTTTACCAACATCAGAGTCTTGTTGTACACAAGTTCGCTTCCTTTTAGTGTTAGTGTGGCTTGCTCAATATAACCTGTAGAGTTTGTATTGGAATCGTCCACCAGTGAACTCCAATTATTTAAACACATGGGAATAGTACCTGAAAGGTTGTTGTGACTGAGGTCAAGGATATGAAGGTGGTGAAGATTGCACAGTTGTAGGGAAATATGTCCATTGAAATAGTTGGATCGTAATCGTAGCATACACCACATGGATGAATTTGATCCTCCTATCCATAGAGGTATTTTGCCAGTTAACTTGTTGTCCCCAAGATTCATACTCTCTAAACTAGAACAATTCTGCAAGGAATCAGGTATTTCACCGCCAAAATTGTTGTTGTTGAGCTTTAATATTCGAAGTGAACTTAATACCCCCAATGAACTAGGAATATTACCAGAGAGATTGTTGTAACCAACATCTAGAAACACCATATTGCTCTCCACACTCCATGCACGAAAGAATTCCCCAGAAAATTGATTGCTCCTCAGGGACAAGATTTTCAATTGCTCCATATTGCAAACACTGGGAGGAATAGTGCCATTCAAATGATTCTCAGAAAGATACAGAGTTTTCAAATTAGGCATCATTTGGTTAATATTGGAGGGAATTGGTCCGGAAAATAGATTGCTTTCAAGATCAAGAGAAAAGACATTAGTGGACCACCAAAGTGGGAGTGGGCCCTCCAACTGATTATGACTCAAATCAATAGAATTTAAATTTGGAAATTTCAAATGCGATGGAAGGTTTCCACGAAATTGATTGTAAGACAAGTCAAGTTGGATGAGTTGGGAAGATATCTGCAACAACCATTCCTCTGGAATGGAATCCGAGATTCCATTACCACGAAGAATAACATAAGACAATTTAGTTTGAGCTTGAAGCCATACCCAAAAATCGAGACTTACTTGACAGTTTATGATCTCAATTGTGTGGAGCTTGAAAGGAGGAATCCAATCATAAGCCACATTGAAAACGAGGGACATGGGTCGGTCTTTGTTTCCTACTTGCAGATCTTGTAATTTGGTAAGGTTTAGGAAATGGGCTTCTGTTAGAATACCTTCCCATAAATTACCATACAGACGCAGAGAAAGTAGATGAGTGAGTTGTCCCATACTTTGTGGAATAGAACCTTTCATCGTATTAAAGAGAGGTCCAAAGTTTTCAAAGATGACAAGTTTCCAATGGAATCTGGAATTGAGCCATTCATCTTATTATTAGAGATGTCCAATGTTTCCAAGGATGACAGGTTTCCGATGAAATCTGGAATTGAGCCCCACAAATAGTTTCCACAAAGGTTGAGATGCTGCAAGCTTTTTAATATTCCTAAGGAGGCCGGCATTTGGCTTTCCAGCTCACAATTAGACAAATCTAATGACTCTAATGGGTTATTAGAACAATTTGAGAAACTCCTCAAAAACTCTTCAACCCTCCCATCAATTTTGTTTCCAGAAAGACTTAAGACCTTTAGCTTGCACAAATTTCCAAAGACTTTGGGAACTTGACCTTTTAAGCCTATTGTAGATAAATCAAGGTATTCCAGAGATTTGAGACATGCAAGTTCATTTGGAAAAGGACCATTGAAATTATTCTCGGATAGATCAAGAGTTATGAGGCTGGTAAGATTAAAAAGTGATGTCAAGTTAATTCCCTGCAATGAGAGTGGAATGCTTTCCATGTGGCACGAAGACAAGTGTAACTCTAACAATGAACGAAGCATCGAAATATCATACGCCCAACTGACTCCAGTGCTGCTAAGGTCAATGTAATTGAGATTAAGGTATTCTAGAGAAGAGAGGTGAGAAAGCCAATTCAAATTTTTTGAAGATGAGAGTTGATTCCACCCAAGGTCAAGAAAGTTAAGGCTTGACAGGTTACCAAGAGAAAGGGGAATCTCTCCTCCAAATGACGCAAAGGAGAGATTGAGATATTGCAAACTTTTAAGCTCCCCAAAGAACTTAGGAATTTGACTGCTATGAAAAAAATTCTTGCTTAGGTCCAGGTAATTTAAATGTTTCAAGCCCAACAGAGAAGCATTTATCTTACCTCCCAAGAGAGACTTCTGATAAGCTTCGTACTCCCACTGGTCATCAGAAATGGAATACGGATATGGATTCCGAAGGTCCATCTTCACGACATGACCAGTGTTGTTGTTGCATGAAATACCTTCCCATTGACAGCAATCATGGCCCACCCAAGAGGAAAGCCTACCAGAAGGATCAACAAGATGTTGCTTAAAGATGAGAAGCGATTGTCTTTCTTCGTCGATGCATGAATTTGATTTCACACTGCTTGAAAGTTCATCACCGTCCAAACAGAAACAGAGTTTGGTAGTAGTCTGCATGTAGGAAGAGACCAAAAGCAATAGAAGTAAATAGCGAGCAATACCGAGGTGAGAGTGGCTATCCATTATCACACACAATTTTCTTTTCTTTGCTTTGCTTTGCTCTGCTGGTGATGATGTTTAACTCTAAATTAGTGCGACACCGAAATTTATAGGAATAGATCATAGATGTAGGCCGGGGAGTTGAAAACGACATTCGTCTGAGAGAGAAAAGAAAAAAGTGTAACTGAACTGAATGGCGGGCGTTCAATGGCGGGCGTTCGCAACCCCTTTTACAAGTCCATCGCCTACATCACACATGCTGTGAGTCTCAAACTGAATAGGACTGTTGTGTCGTTATTTACAAATGGGTTTTCCATGAGATGGGAAATGAAAACTATTAGCCCCACAAGAGGTTTGTGAATAAGTGATTGTATAATAATGAGCTAGGAATATCCATCTTTCTGCCGAACATGATGTATTGAACTCATAATTCATTAGATACGTTTTTTTTCTTTCTAAATATTGGAATTGTTATTAACATTCCAAAATCATCATTGTCACACTAGTCACTTTCTTATTTGTTGCTTACTAACGAGAGATACAGATATTTTTCTATGGAATTTCTGAATTCTAATGAAGCCGTGTAGGAGTAGATGATAATGAATCCATGAATAAGATGGCTAGCCATGGAAATCTTGGCACACCAATTAGTCTTTGGTGGAAAATCCATATGGCTAGCCGTGGAATTGAAAGAGAGAAGAGAGGGAGGGGGAGAGAGTCCATAAAGAGTCTCATTTAGGGACAACAAAGTATATATAACCACAACCATGACTAGAACAGATGTACAAAGTTCGCTTTTATTTTTCACAGTTGTATTTGAACTACGGGCTTGTGTTTGTGTTTTACACATACGATGGCAAATGAAGTCTTTTTGGATTTGCTTTCAAAACCTGCCATTTGGAAACTATAGCATGCCTTAGTTGATACCACTCTAATTGTCTTTTTTTTCCCTTACTTTAAGTGCCCTTATTCTACCAGATATAAACTTAGTTCATACTTATTTATAGGAAAAATTAGTATCATGTTACTAATTACTAATGTTCATTGACTGAAACCTTATTAATTTTTAGATTTTGATAAAAGTCGTTAACCTTAATTTATTAATGAATTTACATGTAAGTTACATAATTTTTTAAAATGAAAACTAGTCATTGATTTAGGATTTTAATACTCACACCTTTATTAAACTCCTAATTAATTTCAATTCAAAACATTTAAAAAAAAAAAAAAAGAGAATAAGTTTCTACCCATTAAATTTTTATAAAAGCAATTTTTTAAAAATCTTAAATGTACCCTTTTTTAATATAAAATGCACCTATTTTATTTTTATATAAAATCCATTCAATTTTTTTCTAATCTATTTTTTTTTAACTTATACGGGTACATTCTTTTTCATTGATTTGAGAATGTATCCATATCAAGTTTAATCGAAGAAATTTAATAATGTTATTAAGCCTCTTTTTTTTTTTTTTTTTTTTTTTTTTTTTTTTTTTTTTTTTTTTTGTTGTGTGTGTGGTGGTACAAGTTTTGATTTGATAATGTACCCATATATATATGTGTGTGTGTGTGCACGCGCACGCGCAAGATACTTAGGGTATAATTTATCTTTTATTATTTTTTAACCCACAAATTATGGGTTTTATTTAAAGTCTTATTAATATAAAGAACTACAAATTTCAATTTTTAATTTAAAAAATATAACAACCTACATAAAAAAAAAAAACATTATTATAGTAATGTCTTGGACTTCGATAAAAGACTAAATACCAACAAGGTTTCAATAAAACAAGTTTGATAGTTAGGTGTGACAGCCTGTCCCTAAAAGTATGATTTTTATAATTTTATTACGTGAAATTATGGCAATATCCTAGGGGCAAAACATGATTTTCGAAGACTTATGTGTTTCTCGTATATTTTGTCATATTTCTTGACATATTTGGATAGAGCTCGACCTTACAGACGTGTAGGCACAAGTAGAAGTGAATTTGGAGTTACGGTTGAAGTTTTATTGAGTTACGAACCCAAAAGTATTTGGAATGAAGTACTATTTTTTATTTTACACTATATATTATTATTATTACTAAAGTTTTTTTTATATGATATGTGGGGGTGTGTGTGTGGAGGAGAGGAAAAAGGAGGGGCTGCCTGATCGCAACGAAGGAGTGGAGAGAATGGAAGAAAAAAGGGAGACCAATTGGGGAAAGAAGGAGGAGAAAGGAGGACCAATGGGAAGGAGAGCAGGAGGGAAATGAGAGAATAAGAAAAGGAGGGAACTCAAACGGGTCTTCCTTGACCCGTGCAACCCGTTTCCACAAACCGGCGGTTACTCGCCATTTCTCGTCCAATTTTCCAACGAATTGGACCTATAAACTGCTCCCAGTCATCACCTTGGCCCTTTCTCTTCTTGTTCCACCAAAAATTAGAGGGAATTTGATAGTATTTTGGTACAAAAATAGTGATGGGTGCCGCGGGAGACCTTGCCCAAAATCCATCAATTGTGAAAAGATTTCTTCCAATTGCCACCACCAATAGACTCCCTTTGAGGCCTAAAACAATGCCCAATCATTGAATGGAGCGTTGGAATCAAATTGAGGATGAATCAAGAGCACCCATTTCTAGGGTTTTCGGCGGTTCGTGGCCAGTTTGAGGTGTTTTCTGGCCAAATTGGCCTTGACCACAGGTATAAAGTTTACTCTACTCTTTGAGATCTTTATTTCTGTAATTTTTAGGAATTTTTAGAAATAGTTCAGTTTTTGGGCGAGCCGGGGTGGTCGACCGCCACCCACGGTGGCTGGTGCGGCGGCGCACGGCCAGGGAGCCGTCATTATGTTTTTATGAAAATGTTATTATTCTAATGATGTTTTTGAGACCTAACTGCGGTGGTTTGAATAATAGTACTATTGTAGTATTTGTTGGATTAAATAAATATATTCGAATTTGGTTTGAATTCTGGAATTGTGAATTACGAATGGCTTGATCCCTGTTTAGGGTATGTAGGTAGTCTAGATGTTAGATGCAGCCATACAATATTGGAGACAAAAGCGAAGGAATGGATGAAAATGTGAGTTTTATCTTTATGATATGTGGTCATAAAACCGTGTGTGAGAAATAGAGAATTTGAAGTATGGAATCGTAAGCATTGTTAGTTAGTTAAGCTGGTGTTTAGTTGGGCTTGTTACCGATAATTATTTCCGAAAACAAATAGTTCGGGAGTAGGGCGTTATAGATTAAGCATTTTACGCCACATTATATGTACATATTTATATATTTGAAAGCACTACGATATGGTTAAGTTTTGGATTGCATCATGGCATATCCATAGATATATTACTGCGCATAATTATTGTGAATGCTTTGAAATACGAAGGTGAATGCAGGACGCACAGGTAAGTTCAGATAAGTATATGTTGTGAAATGTGAGAGACATGGTTATGATTACATTTTATTTGAAATGATTGAGTTATGGCATGACTATATTTATGTTTTAAGCAACTCCGACCTTGTCGTACAAGTTGCAATGATGGGTAACTCCGACATTGTCATACATGTTGCTTGTGAGTTTTACATGCCATATTAGATGCATTTAGAGCTCATAAACCTGCACCCCGATGTTAGTGCTCCCGCCCGTAGCCAGGGCACAGTCCAAGGTAGGTGCACATGCCTATTGTACAGACCACATTAGATGGTTCCGACTCGTAGATGACCTGTGATTATTCGCACAGTTTTCACGTGATCGTAGCACTTGAACGTACTTATTTACACCCAGTCCTGTTGTACAAACTACTAGAGGTGGTTCCGACTCGTGTGCAGGGATGTTGATGAGCTATTGGCCAGCATGTTATTGAGCTATTGACTAGCATGTTGATGAGATATTGATGCGTGGTAGAGGTCTCGTGGGCCCCATTGGACAAAAAAGGGCTAAAGGGCCAACCAGCTGGCACAACTCAGCCAGCCTATGAAGACCTGTATTTAAAAAAAAAAATACTTATATGATAATTATGTGTTAAATATTATGATTAATTTCATCAGCTTTGGATTATAATTTATTAAATTATTTCAGTTGATTAATTATTTTATATGATTTTATGAATGGCTTTTTGGATCAATCAGTCTAGTTTCCAGCCTATTCTGCACTTTTTAATTATTATTTATAATAGGACATGGACTATATATTATGTGAACATAGCCCAGTTTCATTACTTTAGTTATCGGCCTTCACCGAGAGGTCTGCTTCCAAATTCTTCTTCTTTCTTCTGATTTTTCAAGGTCATATAGTTCCAAAATTTTATTCAATTTTGAGCTCGAACTTATGTAGTTGATCAGTTTAGTAGCACTAATACAAACTTTTTTTTTTCCTGAACAAACGATATTTTTTACATTAAGGGAGTGATGTAGTGAACTAGGCCCCCTCACACTGGCTTTCCATAATAAGGTGGTTCAAATTCTTTTTTGGCGAGAATCAAAATGTGATGAACTTAGGATTGTGATTATCTTAATCACAAATTAAGAGTCAAGTTAGTTGCAATTCAGGAGTTCTACTCTCTCTTCCTTCCCTCTTCCTCTCTGTTCTCTGTGTTACTTGCAGACACGTTGATTAAGGGCTTAGAGATTTGGATCCTGTCAATCGAACACAAACTTATAAGTAAAGAGAAATACCACTAGACTGCAGTAATAACACAGACTTGAAAAATGAGTTTAACACAATCAAATTTGTTGGAGAGGAAGAATTCGTTCATGATTTTCTTCCGAGTTAGGATATATTTACTTGTCCTAGTTGTATTTGGATTACAAGAATTCAAGTAACCTTACTTGCATCCCAAGTATTACTTGGCAACAACTTAATAGAGAAGGGAAAGAAAAAAAAAAAAAAAAAGCAACAGTCTTAACACTTTCTTATAGGATCTCTTCAAGTCAGAGTTTACAAATACTACAAGGATCTCTTTCGAAAACTGTTTGAAAAAAAAATGAAGTAAAAGAGTAGAAATTGAAGAAGAAAAAAATGCTCTGGGGTTTCTCATTAAAAAAAATCTCACTATTTTACTTCAAAAAAAAGCAACAGTCCTAACACTTTTTTACTTAATTTTGTAACTAAAAAATCTCACATTTTTTTTAGCAAACGATATTATTTACATTAAGAAAAAGGGATATGCTTAGCCTCGTAATGGACTAGAAATAATGTTGTTCGAATTTATCTTTGACGAGAATCAAACCTAAAACCTCTCACTCATAAATGAAAAGGAATATAACTAAACTATAATACTAAATGATAGAAGTCTCAAATTTTTATTTTTAAAAAATTCGATATCAGTTTATTCACTCACAAGTATATTGTTACATGAAGGAAATTTCGACCGTCAATGAAAAAAAAAATCCAGGTGATCAAGAAGAGGGGGCTCTTAAATAAGACATAACGGGTCGAAAACCGAAGGTTCGGGTATAAATTTGGGCTGATCCAAGTCGTGTTTTAAAGCAACGGCCCAGATTGACTGATGAGCACTAACCTTTTGCGCAAGACAAAACGAGAGAGAGAGAGAGATACGAACACAGCTGCTGCTACTCAGACTTTCTCCGATTCCCTACTGCTCAAGATCTACCCATTCAGGTCCGCTTCTCTTCTCTTTGTGTAAATCACTTGAATTTTGTGTCGTGAATTTACATACGCATTACTTTTCATGGTTGATTCGTGCTTAAATTTTTGGGGTTCTAGAGAGCGAGGAAAACCCCAGCTGGGTACCGTTTGTTTGTTTTCAATCAGTCCAATTACTCGCCGTTTAGGAGGAATTAGTGACAGTTTTTTTTCTGGGTTCTTTTCATCAGCGGTTTTAGAAGTCGAATAAGGTAAAAGATGAAGCATTTTGTTCTTTTCTGATTTTTCAAGGTCATATATTGATAGTATTTTGATCTTTCCTGAGAATTTCGTCACTTTAGCCTTGTTGACGAGATCAAATTTTCATCTTTATGGTTTTGAAGTAGAATCTTCTCGGATGTTTAGCGAATATCGGGTTTATTGGTTGTGATTCTAATTCCAATGCTTTCCGTTCGACGTAAACTTTGCTTGTTCTTGACCTAGTAGGCTTGTCGGTTTTTCTGATTCGCCGATGGTGCTAAATAAATTCAATGTGTTTCCTTGAATGGTTAAGTTACAGTATCTTCATTGGATGTGGAAATTAGTAGGAATTTTCTACTGCTATAGGACTTGTAGTATTTTTTATCGATTCCCGATAGTTTTGGTAGGAAATTAGAGTCAGAAAAGACTGGAAATAAGCTATGGTTGTAATTAAGGTATAGGATTTTAGCCTGGATACTGGGAACAATTTATATAGTTTTCAGGTTTAAATTTGAATCTTCTCGTAAATTAGCTAATATCAGGTTTATTGGTTATGGGTCTAGTTCTGTTCTTTTCCTTTTCAAATTGTACTCAGAAGTAGCCTACACTTAAATTCTGCTAGTTATTGACCTAGTAGCCTTGTCCATTGTGTTGAGATGTTTCCTTGAAGGGTTACGTTATAATATCTTTATTGATGTGGAAATTGGTGTGGTTTTTCTACTGCTGTAAGACTTGTTTGACTCTGGCAAATACGTGAACAGTTGGCCCTGTAGTTGAGCAGTTCTCTTAAAGGAGTAGATAGTAACTTTCTTGCTGCATGTATTAGTGATCGCTGCAGATAATAACATCAAAGTGGACGATACAAGAAGTGTTATTTATATTTATTTGTTAGGAGGTTGGTATATCTGCAGACACGCACCAATATTTTCTGTATTCCCAATCCATGAAAACAGAAAAAGGGTGGAAATCTTGCCACATATTGAAATTTTATCGATACATGCTAAGGCCATTAGTGAGGAGAAAGCTTTCCATTCACCGAAAATTCAGTGGTATATATGTATGCAATTTTGTTTGGAACCTTGATATTCAGCTATAGGGAACAACTGGATTTGAAGCAGCATAACGTGAACGGGAGCTTTTTGCAGCTAGATTGAAAATGCAGCTACAAAAACTTGCAGAGAATTTCAGTGTTTTATGCATTATTTCTAAATCCGACAACTTTGTGGAAAGTTTACCCCTTCAAGTTCAGTTTGGAACTCAGTGATGTTACTGATGTATATTCTGTCTTAATAATTTAACTTTATTAACTGGAACCTGCAAGAACTATTCTTTTCTTCCTTTCCACTGTACGGTTAATTTGAAGAGCCACTTCAATAGTGTTATTCCTTTCTTCTAATACAATTTTTTTTATTTTTTTATTTTTTATTTTTTTATGGTTAACAATGATTTCTTTGTTCAATTACGTATTTCTACTGTTTCTATAGGATGACTTGTTTATTTGATGCATTCCTGACTCGTTTAATTCCATGTTCTTATAAAAAACTTTGATAATTGCCATTGATACTTCTTATGGGCTTTTATTTATTCAATTTCATTGTAATTCTTCCAGTGTGATATCAAATGTCTCGAAGGTATGACAGCCGCACGACGATCTTCTCTCCTGAAGGTCGTTTGTACCAAGTTGAGTATGCTATGGAGGCCATTGGAAATGCGGGGACCGCAATTGGGATATTGTCGAAAGATGGAGTTGTGTTGGTAGGTGAAAAGAAGGTGACTTCCAAGCTCCTTCAGACCTCTACATCAACAGAGAAGATGTACAAGATTGATGACCATGTTGCATGTGCCGTGGCTGGGATAATGTCTGATGCCAACATCCTGATCAACACAGCCAGGGTCCAAGCACAGCGCTACACATTTGCTTACCAAGAGCCAATGCCAGTTGAGCAACTAGTCCAGTCTCTCTGTGACACCAAACAAGGGTACACACAGTTTGGTGGGCTCCGTCCATTTGGTGTTTCGTTTCTGTTTGCAGGTTGGGACAAAAACTACGGCTTTCAGCTGTACATGAGCGACCCAAGTGGAAACTATGGCGGCTGGAAGGCTGCAGCCATTGGAGCAAACAACCAGGCAGCACAGTCAATGCTGAAGCAGGACTACAAGGATGAAATAACAAGGGAAGAGGCGGTTGAGCTTGCACTGAAGGTGCTCAGCAAGACAATGGACAGCACTAGTCTGACATCCGATAAGCTTGAGTTAGCGGAAGTCTTTGTCTTGCCTTCGGGTAAAGTGAAGTACCAGGTGTGCTCGCCAGATGCGCTGAGCAAACTATTGGTGAAGAGTGGAGTGACTCAACCAGCCGCCGAGGCCTCTTAGGTTTCGTTGTTATAATTAGACGTGATTTTCAGAAAATGATTTGGCATTATAACATTTGAATTGTATGTTTCATCACTTTGTATGACTTTCTTTCAAAACATATGATGGATTTTGGCTTTGCTACAATTCCTTCTGAATTCTAGTATTAAAGCTCGATGGAATTTAGTCTTCAAAATACGTTCCCATGGAACTTAGGCATAGGAATTTAACACGTTAACAACAGTACAACGCGAAGTGACACTCTGGGTAAAAAATAAAAACGATGCCTTCATTGTATAGCGAGGATAATCTGAATGCTTTCATATTCTAAAATCTTATCCACAAAATATTTCATTTGATATCTTATCCAAAAAATATTTCATTCAATTTGGAGACCGCTAGGCGTATGATTTATACTTTGATTACTTCATAGTTTTACAAGTGTCCAATATTGATTTGCCTTCTTTCCGGTGATTCAACTTGGGTAAGTTCGTTGCCTGCATACATTGTTCACCAGCAGACTTCATTTATAACTTATAAGTAATGTTGGACATTTTCATGCTTTTAGTCCTCGTCCTGCACAATTTTTTTTTTCCCTGTCCGTCTGTAACTTACCAACTGTGGTTGTAGCTTGGAAGTGTACTATGTCTTCACTGATTAATATGTATGTATTTCTGTATTTGATATTGTGATGTCCTTGTCCCGCACAACTTTTATAAGTAATGGCGGACCAACTTTTTCATGCTGCTAGTCCTTGTCCCGCGCAACTTTTATGTTATGTCCGTCTGTAACTTATTGACTGTGATTGCAGCTTGGAAGCGTCCTATATATGTCTTCACTGATTAATATATATGTATTTCTTCATTTGTTTGATCTCATTATGTTTTTGTACATATTGTTTTGCAGTGTTCAGAGGTTTTCATGCATGCAAGGATGAGACGTCGCGTGGAATCTTTGATTGAGGTGGTATTTTACCTTTGCAGTATAATTTAAGCTCATTATCTCTATTTCTTCACTTGCTTGATAATATCTTGAGTGGTTCTATATTAACCCCCCACCATTCTAAAATTTTTAAATTGATTTTACCTTGAGAAAAAGGAATCTGAATTTGAATGAAAAATGGAAAATTCTTTTTCCCATCTTCCACCCTCCCCTCCTCCCTCCTCTCTCAGTACATGCACATGTTTTGTTAACTTGACTCGTCAGTATTTTGTATCACAAGCAAAGAGATCGAACGTAGCTATTCTTTTACTTGTGTTTGATCCCTAGATTGCAATGAATCCCATCTGAAATGAAATAGCACAAATGGCAACTCAAAGCCTCTTAAAAAGGACACGCTCCTACCGGACCCCAAGAAAGAATGTCGGCAAATGAATCGCTCGAAGATAATAGAGAACCATTGTTTGATGCAGTACAAGTGGTAGAATTCTTTTATTCAGTACATAAATTTCAAGTACCAAAAACACAAAGTAGAAAGGAAAAAACATCAGATTATCATAGTATTGTCAAATCTCATAAAACATTCTTTGGAAACAAGCCACTTTCAATCTTTCATTGCAATTGCTAGTGCAACCTTATCTTTGATGTTGTCAAAGAATTGAAAATAAGCATACCTCCACGATGTCTTTAAGACCAATGTGCCACAAATGCCCCAAAAGCCTACGATAAAGCCAAGTACCACGCTGACATAAAACCACAACTTATCATCATTTCCATCTTCATTCTTGTCTTGTGCATCCTTAGCTGGGAAAGTGTCATCACCAAGGCACTTAGTTGAGAGAGAAGTCCCACATAGCAATGGATTTTCCATATAAATGGACGAATCATTGAGTGTTTGAAGCTGGTTTCCCCAATGAATTCTTCCAGACAAGTTGTTGTAAGACAAGTTCAAGTGGGACAAAGAGGTTAAAAATGACAAGCTTTGAGGAATCGGTCCTGAGAGGCGGTTATGTGAGAGATCAAGAGTTTCGAGCCAATGCAAGTTTCCGATCTTGGAGGGGATCTTTCCAATCAATTGATTCATGGACAAATTTAAAGTGCCCAATAGAATGAGGCTGCTTATTTCTTCAGGGATTTCACCTTCTAAATTATTTGATGAAAGATCAATGATCTTTACAAGACCTAGGGTCGTGTTGTAATCAAGCTCTCTTCCTTTTAGCGTGAGTGTGGCTTGCTCACCAAAAGTAATAGTGTTTGTATCTGGATCATCCACCAACGAAGTCAAATTCTCCAAACACATGGGAATAGTACCTGAAAGGTTGTTGTTACTAAGGTCAAGGATATGAAGGTGCTGAAGATTGCACAGTTGTTGGGAAATATGTCCACTCAAATAGTTGGACCGTAATCGTAGCATAAAGAACATGTGTACATTTGATCCTCCTATCCATTGTGGTATTTTGCCAGATAACTTGTTGTCTCCAAGATCAATACTCATCAAGCTAGAACAATTTTGCAAGGAATCAGGAATTTCACCGCCAAAATTGTTGTTGTTGAGCTTTAATATTTGCAATGAGCTTAATAACCCCAATGAAGTGGGAATATTATGAGAGAGATTGTTTTGACTAACATCTAGAATCGACATATGGCTCTCCACACTCCATGCATGAGGGAATTCTCCAGAGAATTGATTGCTTCTTAGAGACAAGACTTCCAATTTTCGCATGTTGCAAACCGAGGAAGGAATAGTGCCATTCAAATTATTCTCAGCAAGAGAGAGAATGTTTAAATTTGGCATCAATTGGTCAATATTGGAGGGAATTGGCCCGGAAAATAAATTGCTTTCAAGAGAAAGGACAGAGAAATTAGTGGACCACCAAAGTGGAAGTGGGCCCTTCAACTTATTATGACTCAAATCAATGGTGTCTAAATTTGGAAATTTCAAATGGGATGGAAAGTTTCCACGTAATTGGTTATAAGATAAGTCTAGAAAGATGAGTTGGGAAGATATCTTCAACAACCATTCCTCTAGTATGGAATCTTCAGATATTCCATTACCACTAAGAGTGACATCGATCAGTTCAGTTTGAGATTGAAGCCATACCCCAAAACCATGACTTACCCGACAGTTTATGATCTCAATTGTGTGGAGCTTGAAGGGAGGAACCCAATCATAGGTCACATAAAAAATGAGGGATTTTTTGTCTCCTACTAGAAAATATTGTAATCT
The DNA here is from genome assembly GCF_041283825.1 of Pyrus communis. Lineage (NCBI taxonomy): Eukaryota > Viridiplantae > Streptophyta > Magnoliopsida > Rosales > Rosaceae > Pyrus > Pyrus communis. Next base: position 7,641,464 of record NC_142569.1, read on the forward strand.
GGTAAGATTTATGAAATGGGCTTCAATCAGATTACCTTCCCATGAATTATCAGACAGAAATAGGAAAACAAGCTCCGAGAGTTGTCCCAGGCTTTCTGGAATGGTGCCGTTCATATCATTATCAGAGAGATCTAGTGTTTTCAAGGATGACAAGTTTCCAATGGAATCTGGAATTGAGCCCCACAAATGATTTCCTCCAAGTTTGAGATTCTGCAGACTTTTAAACATTCCTAAGGAGGCCGGCAGTTGGCTTTGCATCCCACAATAACATAAATCTAGTGACTCTAATGTATTATTTGGACAATTTGAGAAAGACTTCCAAAACTCTTCCATTCCCCCATCAAAATTGTTTTGGGTAAGACTCAAAAACTTTAGCTTGCATAAATTTCCAATGACTTTGGGAATTTGACCTTTTAAACCTGTTTCAGATAAATCAAGGTATTTCATAGATTTGAAATTTGCAAATTCACTTGGGAAGGTATCACTCAAATCATTAAAGGATAGATTTAGTGTTATGAGGTTGGTAAGATTAAAAAACCAACTATGAAATGCAAAATTTTTTATATGATTCTGTGACAAATCAAGGACTAAAAGTGAAGTCAAATTAATCTGTTGCAGTGAGATGAGTGGAAGACTTTCAATTAGGCACGAAGATAAGTGTAACTCTAACAATGAAGGAAGCACGAAAATATCATACGCCCAACTGCCTCCTGTGCTCCTAAGGTCAATGCCATTTAGATTAAGGTATTTTAGAGAAGAGAGGTGAGACAGCCAATTCAAGTTTCTGGAAGATGAGAGTTGATTCCACCCAAGGTCAAGAAAATTGAGGCTTGACATGTTACCAAGAGAAGGGGGAATCTCTCCCTCAAATGATGCAGACGAGAGGTTGAGATACTGCAAACTTTCAAGCTCCCCAAAGAACTTAGGAATTTGATTGCTTTGAAAATCATTATCGCTTAGGTCCAGGTAATTTAAATGCTTCAAGTTCAACAGAGATGCATTTATCTTACCTCTCAAGCGAGACCTTTCATGAGCCGACTCGCTCCACTCGATATCATATTGGGTATATGGATATGGATCCCGGAGGTCCATCTTCACGACACGACCAGTGCTGTTGTTGCATGAAATTCCTTCCCATCGACAGCAATCGTGACCCACCCAAGAGGAAAGCCTACCAGAAGGATCAACAAGATGTTGTTTAAAGATGAGAAGCGCTTGTCTTTCTTCGTCAATGCATGACTTTGTTTTTACAGTGCTTGAAAGTTCATCACTAGCCAAACAGAAAGAGAGTTTAGTACTACTCTGCTTGTAGGAAGAGACCAAAAGCAAAAGAAGGAAATAGGGAGCAATACTGAGGCGATGGATAGGATTGCATAAATTTGCAAAGCTATACATTGTCGTAAAAATCGAGTTTTCTTTGCTTTCTTTGGTGCAGGTGGCTACTGAGCATGATGACCGAATACTTATGGGGAAGTTAGGGAAGTGTAAAATCAATATTCAAATTGTCACCCGCCCGATTTCAAGTGGGCAGCCCATTTTACATGTTTGCCACTTGCAAGTCCACTGAATTTGACTAGATTAGCAAAACCACGTAAAGTTTAGGAATCAAAGTCTTTAGAGCGTGTTTAAATCACATTATTGCTAACCTATTGTGAGGCGGAAACCCATCCCCTTTTCCTTAGTGCAGATAATATCATTTGTTAAAGAAAAAATAAAAAGTATTCAAGGGGTGTTTGTCTACCCTTACTAAGTTTTATTAAACTTGACTGGCTGAACTAAAATTACTAAATTCGTGTTTGGAGTAATAAAGGGCTAGCTTTAATGAGATTAAGTTAGACTCATGTGGACAAGATGCCGTACACGCATGAGAGTGTGACAAGAAGCTAATGTATATGTGACTCAGAAGACAATGTGCTTGCTTGGGTTAGCTTCGGATTCACATTTCTAAATGAAACTGATAAAGGGAACTATAGTGAAACCATACGTAAGCAACCATATATTAAAGTTGTCACTATATAGAAGCATATTATGTTGTCTTCAAGGTGCCTTACAAGTTTAGTCTTGATGTAACAATAGTGCCATCCTTTTGGCCATTATACAAGATTGTATAATCACTAATCTAACACACAATTAATTGATGTATTTAGGGTTTAAGGTGTTGGTTTTCTACCTATGCTTCTTGAGTTTAAAATTCCCAATCTTCTAAATTATTATAATAATTTCGAATCATTCTTCTCCTCTTAATAATAATAATAATAATAATAATAATAATAATAATAATAATTTTAAATAAAAAAAATAAATCACAATATTAAAGAAATTTATTTACTTATATTAAAAATAAAATATTGGCACAATTATATGTAAAAATTACTAAACTAACTACGATTAGGTGGTTGGTGAGGTAGCTGGTAAGATGGTGGCTGAAATTCGTTCAGAGGATTAGAAAGGTGAATGTCAGAGGCTAAGGCCATCTCCAACCGAGGGCTGCCCAGAGAGCTCGTTTTAGCCCTCTGGCCCTCCAAGATTCTCCAAGATATTAATATTTTAATGAACAGTACATGGCCATATTTGCCTCCGTCTACAACCAAGGGCCAGAGGGCCAAAGGGCTCGTTTTAGCCCTGCCACAAAAAACCGTCTCCAACCAAAGGCCAAAGGACCAAACATAATTTATTATTTAAATTTAAAAACTACAACTTATATTTAAAAATTACAACTAAAATTAAAAAACAACAAATTAAATTTAAAAACTACAAATTAGTTTGACAATTCCCCCTCACACTATCTTCCGACGCCCATCTATAAGCCTTGCAAAGAGCTTCATCTTCTTTTCAGGTCCAAGCCCTACCTTTCATTGCAGAAGAGGCCATTTCAAAATTATTAAAAAAATTGAAGGATTGAAAGAGGAAGAAAAATAGAATTGAAATGGTAGGAATGGTGAAAATTTTGTGAGGAATGGTTTAGGTATTTATAGGGAAAAAATAGATTTTTTTTTTATTTTTAAAAAAGGCCCAAAAAACCCTAAAAAAAAAAAAAAAAAAAATTTGAATCCAACGATAATTGGCGCCAGCTAGCCGTTGGATTCAAAATTATTTTTAAAAATTCTTGTCGGTTATAACCGACAGGATTTCCAGTTTTTCTAGCCAACCCTCCAGCCCTCTAGCCCTCTCTGATTCCATGGGACCCTCTGAGATTCCACAGCCCTCTGGCCTAGCCCTCGGTTAGAGACGGTTTTCAAGCTATTTTTGGCCCTCTGACCCTCTGGATCCTTCGGTTGGAGATGACCTGACATTGCTTGGGCTATCCCAACAATGCAGCGCAAAAGGCCCTCCTATCATTGACACACTTCTTCTCGTTGCCTCATAACCGCTAACTCCATCTCCAACTGCTGTAATCTCGAAGACGTCTCGCTTAATTTTATTTTTAATTTCTTTCAAATTTTATGTTTTTGTGGTTTTATTTTTATCTTTAGTATTAGTTAAAATTCACATAAGCTTCCATCTCATGAATAAATAAAAACTCTTGAATACAATGTAATTTAAAGATTTAAAACAAGCGTTTAAATATTTGTAATCCTATCCCAGTATAAAATTACTGTCAAGACTCAAAACTCCTACTAGGATTTTAGGGTAATCTAAAAGTACATATTTTTTAAAAGGGTAATGCTAGAGAAACTAAATTTATAGATAAAATTTACAAACTAAATTATGTGTCATCAATAGTAAATGAGCATGTTTATTAATGCTTAAGTAATATTTCAATAATCAACTAAGTCTAACGTGTCATTTAGTTTACGAATTAAATTTATAAATTTAATCTTCTTAGTATTACCCTTTTGAAAAAGACTCAGAGACAAATCGAAGGCAACAAGAGGGGCTTAAGAGAAACAAAAAGTAAAAGTGAAGGGTGAAATATTTAAAGCAAAAAATATAAAGAAATGGAAATATTTTTCCATGTGCCTAAACACAGTGTGCTACAATTGAATAATAAAAGAATTGAAAATTTTGGATAACTAGCCATATCTTGTACTAGGAAATTATTTTTAGCCTACTTTTTATGATTCTTCCAAATCTAACAAAAAAATCATGCAAAAGCTCTGAAGTCCAGGGACGCAGATTCCAATTAACTGCTGCTGCTGTATTTGATGTAATCTGCTGTATTTGATGCATTTTGGTCCTACTCTATAAATTCTGGAGCTTCATTTTGGAAAGGGATCCACCTAGTTCGGAATCCGGACCATTAAAATTTGATCCAACGGATACACACAGGGGTCTCTTTAAAAGTTATAATAATTGTAACCGTTGGATCAAATTCCAACAGCGCGGATCATGAACTATGTGGATTTGGTGGAAAGGACAAGAAGATGATCCTTTCCCTTTATTTTTTTACTCCATGAATGTGCAGTCCAAGCCTCAAACGACTTTGCGTTTTCTCCTAAGAAATTCAGATTCCCTGCCCATTTCAGCATGTGAGTAAGCTTCAAAATCTCTTCTTGCTCAATATTTTCAATTTTACTAATTTTTATTTTGGTGAGAATTTGAGTTTGATTTAGTTGGTATCTCATATTTTTTCAAGCTGCATTTTCTCTGATTTTTTATATATATTTTTTTCCTTAGAATTAATTTAAAGGAAAACTAATTAAAATGACTTGAAAACTTTGAATTTTAACGATAAGGATAAAATAAAAGGTAAAGTAAATAGTACCAGAATTGACTTTTTAATGTAAAAATATAGTTTTTTTTGTTAAAATGAACAGTATGAGAGCTTTTCGTTAAAGTTCTCTTAATTTAATGGGGTTAACTGACACACCCCGACCGAGATCAGGGCGTGCTGGCCGTCACACGGAGGTGACGTAACCATGTGCACATGCGGAAGCTAATAAAATAGTAATATAAAAGTACGAATAATTAAAAACTAGCATACAAAGTACTAAAAACAAGTGCTAGCGTAAGTGAGACACAAATTCAGAGCGTAAGTCTACAGCAGTCCAAAAGATAATGATACGACAATAGTACACCCGAGGGTGACCCTACGCTGGTGAGTGTCTGTCAGAAATGCCGGGAAAACCCTCTGGGAAACCACCGAACCTGCTAAGCAACTAGAACCTGGAGGGGCGCAAAACAAAAGCGTGAGTGGGCAAAAACAAAGCTTTTCTAAAACCATTTAGTAAAATACATTCTAACCCCTCGCCGTAAAACCTGTATACTTCCCAGAAAATAAACATATATACGTATGTATAGATATGCTAATCATGCTCAAGAATATGCCATGTCAAAACCTCATAATGAAATGCAAGTGCTCAGGTATAAATCATATCAATAACATATAATCTGGCAGCCGGAGTCACCTAACGTGACCTGTACGGCTGCATGTAGAGCTCAAATCTCAAACTCAATAACTGAACCTGCCCACGAGTCGGAACCACCTAAAGTGGTCTGTACGACAGGCCTGGGTGTAACATATATATACGCTCTAGTGCTACGATCACGTGAAGGCTGTGCGAATAATCGCGGGTCACCTACGAGTCGGAACCACCTAATGTGGTCTGTACGACAGAACTGTGCACCTAACTTGGATCCAAGCTGAGCGTGTGGTGCGGGAGGTGAACATCACGTGAAGGACTGTGCCCTACTCTGGGCGGGAGCACTAACACCGGGGGTGCAGGTTATGAGCTCTCTAAGCATCTCAAACCACTACTGAAAATAAACATAATTAACACTTACCTGGCACTTACATGTGCGTCCACAGCACCCAATATGCATATGTATATGTGTGCAACTAATAATGCACGTGATGATGCATAAACAATAATAATATGGTGCATGGCATAAAACAATTAACCCCTTTCAAACAATTTCTGGGAAAATAAATGTATATAGGTATATACGGAAAACCAAAAGCCCACTCACTGGTAAGTGGAAGGGTCGTAGCCCCCCTGCCTCGAGTGACCACGCTCGTCCTCGGGATACGTATCACCTATATGCGAAACAACTACAAAAACGTTAATTTTAAAGCACATAACCAACTTCTCGTAATAACTTCTCATACATTACTCAAATTGGACAAATGAATATACCAACGTGCTCTACACAACCTCAGGATCACACCCAAATTTTTAGAAAAAATTTTCACCGCCGCACGAGCCCCTACGCGCCGGCCACGCGCAGGCACGTGCCTGGCACGCTGACGGCGTCAACTGACGCCGTAGGGAATATTCCGTTAGTTCTAACGGATTCCTTCAACGGCGTCAGGAATATTCCGTCAGACTTGACGGAATATTCCGTCTCCTTCCCCGGCGAACCTCCGGTGCCGTCGCCGGCGCCGGAAAACTGGAAAAATTTCTAACTTTGATATCTCGTTCGTTTTTCACCCAAACTTGACAATATTACTACCAAAATGAAGCTTAGACTTAAGAGAACACAAATATACCACTTTTAAGGGTTAAAAACCACGAGATCTCACCTGTCACCACACTCCAATTCCGGCCAACTTCGAATACGGCGATCCCAACGTCCAATTCCTTCAAACGAACTACTCCGAGACTCCTTGGGACCTTACCAAGCTACCTACAAGCTTCATTTTCCCTAAAACGTGAGAAATTACGTTTGCATGAATAGTACCCCAAATCGGACTTCGTGAAATCGACGTGAAAACGGTGGTTTTCTTACCTGAAAATGGTACAGCTGCACTCCTCCCAGCCTCACGAGCTCGAATGTGGCCTTGGTTCCCTCGATCTGTGGAGATTTAGTGTGGTTGTGTGTGTGTCCGTACGTTTCCAAAGAGAAAGGGAAAAAATGGAGCTCGGGACAGACACAGGGGAAAGGGACAGAGGGACAGGGAGAATGACAGTGTGAGTGTGTGGCCCAACACATGCCAACACCACACAAAATAACCAATAACGTAAAGGGAACGAACTAGGGGTAAAAGTGTCTTTTCACACGTACGTTTTGATATTTTCGGGACGGGCTGTCACAATCTACCCACCTTAATAGAATTTCGTCCCGAAATTCAAAACAACCAAATAACAACCCCTAGTGGTCAAAGAACAACCGAGGATACAAATCCCTCATCCGATCTTCTGTTTCCGACGTAGCTTCCTCGACTGAATGATTCCTCCACAAAACTTTCACTAAGTTCACCGTCTTGTTCCTCAGAACCTTTTCCTTCCAATCGATGATCGTCACCGGTTCCTCGTCATAAGTCAAATATGGATTAATCTCTAACGGTTGAGGAGGTATCACGTGAGACGGATCAACAACATAATGTCGAAGCATAGACACGTGAAAAACGTTATGCACTCTAGCCAACTCCGGAGGCAACTCCAACCTGTAAGCTACCTCACCAACTCGCTCTGTGACCATGTATGGTCCGATGTACCTGGGACTCAACTTACCCTTCTTTCCAAACCGTACGACTCCTCTCCACGGTGAAAGCTTCAAAATACCCAATCGCCAACCTCATACACTCTGTCCATAGCATGCCGATCTGCTAAACTCTTCTGCCTGTCCTGGGCTGCTTTCAGGTTAGACTTAATTACCTGAACATTCTGAGTAGTCTCCTCAACAATCTCCGGACCCACTAAAACTCTTTCTCCAACCTCTGACCAACACAACGGTGTGCAACAAGATCTACCATACAATGCCTCAAATGGCGCCATGCCGATACTCGAATGAAAGCTGTTGTTGTAAGCAAATTCCATCAAATCCAGCCGCTGATGCCAAGCATCACCAAACTGTAACACTGAAGCCCGCAACATATCCTCCAAGGTCTAAATAGTTCTCTCTGACTGTCCGTCCGTCTGAGGATGATACGTCGTACTGTAAAGTAGTCTCGTGCCCAAAGCTTCCTGAAAAGCCACCCAAAACTTCGATGTAAATCGTGGATCACGATCCGAGACAATACTCACAGGGACACCATGATACTTCACAATCTTCGAGATAAACAACTCCGCTAAACGGCCCAAAGAATACTTCTCTCTTACAGGAATAAAATGTGCCGACTTAGTGAGCCGATCAACGATCACCCAAATGCCATCAAAACCATTATGTGTTCGCGGAAGCTTGTACACAAAATCCATAGTGATATTTTCCCATTTCCACTCTGGAACGGGAAGCGGCTGCAACAACCCAAACAACTTCTTCTTTTTCGCTTTAACCTACTGACAAACAGCACACCTACTCACATACTCAGCTATCTCCTTCTTCATACCCGGCCAATAATAAAATGGTCGAATGGTATGATACATTTTAGTAGCTCCTGGATGCATGGCGTAAGCCGAGATATGTGCTTCATCGAGAATTTCTTTCTTCAAAACCACATTAATAGGCACGAACATTCTACCCTCTTGCATCAACATGTCATCCGAATCACGAACTCTGAGGTCTCTCCTCCTTCCTCAATCTCGAGCTTGAATTAGTTCTTGAGTCTCCCGGTCAGCTACCTGAGCTTCAAGCACCCGATCAACTAGAATTGGTCTAACTTGGAAATTAGCAAGTAACGCCACTTCTCGATCTTCTGCTTCTAACCTCACTCACGTAGCACGCAAGTCCGCCAAAAGAGGAATACGACTAGCGTATAACGCATTGATACAGCCCTGTGACTTCCTGCTAAGTGCATCAGCCACTACGTTTGCACGACCAGGGTGATAATTAATCGTGCAGTCGTAATCGATGAGCAACTCCATCCACCTCCGTTGACGAAGATTAAGTTCCTTCTGAGTAAAAAGATACTGAAGACTCTTATGATCTGTAAAGATCCTACATTTCTCCCCATAAAGATAGTGCATCCACAGCTTCAACGCAAAGATGATAGCGGCCAACTCCAAATCATGTGTAGGGTAATTCAACTCATGAGGTTTCAACTGTCGTGAAGCATAAGCAATCACCCTACCATGCTGCATCAACACACATCCCAGACCATTCAAGGAAGCATCGCTATAAACCTCGAAATCACCACTATCGTCTGGGAGTGCCAAAACAGGTGCATGAGTGAGACAATGCTTCAACTGCTGGAAACTCTGCTCACACTTATCATCCCACTCAAATTTAACGTCTTTCCTCGTTAATCTCGTCAGTGGTAAAGCAATTACGGAGAAATCCTTGACAAAACGCCGATAATACCCCGCCAAACCAAGGAAACTTCTCACCTCAGTGACAGTTCGCGGTTGCTCCCAACTCTCCACAGCTGCGACCTTCTGAGGGTCCACCAAAATACCCTGAGCAGAAATGATGTGCCCCAAAAACGCAACTTGGTCTAACCAAAACTGGCACTTGCTAAACTTAGCATACAATTGGTGTTCCCTCAACCTCTTCAACACCAAAGTAAGATGTCGGACATGCTCCGCTTTGGACTTAGAATACACCAGAATATCGTCGATGAAGACAATAACAAATCTATCCAAATATGGCTGGAACACCCGGTTCATTAAATCCATAAAAGCAGCTGGTGCATTCGTCAACCCAAATGACATAACCAGAAACTCGTAATGACCGTAACGAGTCCTGAACGCCGTCTTAGGGACGTCATCCCTACTAATCTTCAGCTGATAATATCCAAACCTCAAATCAATCTTAGAGAATACACAAGCGCCTCGAAGTTGATCAAACAAATCATCGATACGAGGCAATGGATAACGGTTTTTAATCGTCACCCGATTCAATTGCATGTAGTCAATACACAGCCTCAAAGTTCCGTCTTTCTTTCTCACAAGCAATACTGGAGCGCCCCAAGGCGAAGTACTAGGCTGAATGAAACCCTTATCCACTAATTCCTGCAACTGAACTTTCAATTCCCTTAACTCAGCGGGAGCCATACGATAAGGAGTCAAGGAAATAGGATTAGTACCTGGAAGCAACTCAATAGTGAACTCCAAGTCTCGATCTGGGGGTAAACCAGGTAAATCCTCGGGGAAAACATTAGGAAAGTGTCTGACTACTCTCACATCCTCAACTCTGCTAGGAACAGCCTCATCTAACACCACATGAGCTAGGTACCCCTGGCAACCTTTAGACAACAACTTTTTCGCTCGCAAAGCCGAAATAACGCCATGTCTCACCCCATTCTGATCACCCACAAAAGTAACCACAGGTAGTCCAGGACGGTGAAACGTAACTATTTTCCCGTAACAATCAATATTGGCACGATAGAAATGCAACCAATCTGTGCCCAGAATTACATCAAAGTCAACAATATCTAACGGGATAAGATCAGCTGGCAAAACAACACCATCAATTATCACTGGACATCCTGGGTACACGCGATCTACAATACATCTATCTCCTCTAGGCATAGCGAACTCTAAATCGTACCCTAGAGGTGTGGGGCGAGGTTGCGTCACTTGAGCAAATGTATGAGAAATCACGGAATGTGTAGCTCCACAATCAACTAATACTCTAGCAAAATAACCAAGAATTTTTAACGTGCCCATAATCAAATCCGGGTTGTTCTGAGCATCCTGCAGAGACATATTGTGAATATGCCCCTGGCCTGCTGTCGTCCGCCGCGACCTCTACTCGCCTGACCACCGCGACCCTGGGTACCACGCCCCTGACTGGGCTGACTCGACTGCCTCGAAGACCCTGCACTACTAGTAGCAATCTCTCCTGGCTGAAATTGTCCTCCCTGAAACCACTGAGAACCACCTGCTGAAGCTAGAGGATACGGCATATAGCCGCCAGGATACGGAGGATAACCACCCTGGGAATACGGGTCCTGGGGATACTGATACTGTCCCGGGGCATAAGGAACAGCATCACCCTGGTAGTGGTAGGCACCACCTCGACCTGTCTGGCCATAACTACTCGGACTCTAAATCTGCTGAATTGGTGCAGGTGGTGGCATGAAAGTCTGCTACGGCTTCTGCTGCTGACTCTGGGGACAATTCGCAGCCCGATGTCCCATCTGCCCACACGTGAAGCAACCACTGCTGCCACGCCGGCACTCGTCGAAATGCCGATTATTACATCTGCGGCAAACTGGAGCTCTGCCTCGACCACCATCACCCTGTCTCTGGCCTCGAGCACCACCAGAAAATCTACCTCCTCGTCCCTGTCCAGTGGCACTGAAGCCACCACTAGAAGAACTCGAACTAGCACCTCCCCTCTTAAAGTTCTGTGTCCTACGAGGCCCGAGCGACGCTTAACCTTTACCCTTGTCATCTTTCTTCTGATTGCCATCTTTTTCTTCTTCCTCACTCTCGCTCGACATGTTCTCTGAGTCCTCAAACCTCAACAATATCTCGTAGAAGTCTTGGTAGGTCTCACAGTAGGTAGTAGTCGTCATCGAACGCCACCTCTTCCTGGTGCCTAAGCGGAAACGACGAAGCATCTCCGCCGGATTACCAGCTACGTCAAGATGGTAGCGGGACAGATCAGTAAACCTGCAATAGTACTCATTAGCCGTCATCTTCCACTGTCTCAGCTCGGTGAACTCCTGCTTCTTATGATCAACATACTCAGGAGGCACAAACCTCCTCTTGAACAACTCTTTGAAAACGTTCCAATCAGCCCTCTCAGTTGGAGTCAAACGACGAAGCTCCTGTTCCCACCAGGCTGCAGACTCCGTACCCAGAAACCATGAGGTCGTCTCGACCCACCTCTCAACAGGAAGGTTCCCTTGATTGTGCAACACACGGAAAGTCTTCTCAATGTGCTTCAACCATCGCTCTGTGCCCTCGTGACCCTCATTACCTTCGAACTTATCCAATTTCAGATTGTACATAGTCTCCAGAGGAGTCCTCTGGGGAGGGCGGATCGCTGACTGAATAGCGGTGACAATAGCTTCCCCCAGCTGAGTAATATCGGGGAAACTAGACTCATCAGAGCGACGTGGTTCCCGATGAGGCGGCATAATTCTGACAGAAGACACCAAAACCATTAGAATACTCACACAAAAGCACAGGACTGCCAAACCTAGGCTCTGATACCAAACTGACACACCCCGACCGAGATCAGGGCGTGTTGGCCGTCACACGGAGGTGACGTAACCATGTGCACGTGCGGAAGCTAATAAAATAGTAATATAAAAGTACGAATAATTAAAAACTAGCATACAAAGTACTAAAAACAAGTGCTAGCGTAAGTGAGACACAAATTCAGAGCGTAAGTCTACAGCAGTCCAAAAGAAAATGATACGACAATAGTACACCCGAGGGTGACCCTACGCTGGTGAGTGTCTGTCAGAAATGCCGGGAAAACCCTCTGGGAAACCACCGAACCTGCTAAGCAACTAGAACCTGGAGGGGCGCAAAACAAAAGCGTGAGTGGGCAAAAACAAAGCTTTTCTAAAACCATTTAGTAAAATACATTCTAACCCCTCGCCGTAAAACCTGTATACTTCCCAGAAAATAAACATATATACGTATGTATAGATATGCTAATCATGCTCAAGAATATGCCATGTCAAAACCTCATAATGAAATGCAAGTGCTCAGGTATAAATCATATCAATAACATATAATCTGGCAGCCGGAGTCACCTAACGTGACCTGTACGGCTGCATGTAGAGCTCAAATCTCAAACTCAATAACTGAACCTGCCCACGAGTCGGAACCACCTAAAGTGGTCTGTACGACAGGCCTGGGTGTAACATATATATACGCTCTAGTGCTACGATCACGTGAAGGCTGTGCGAATAATCGCGGGTCACCTACGAGTCGGAACCACCTAATGTGGTCTGTACGACAGGACTGTGCACCTAACTTGGATCCAAGCTGAGCGTGTGGTGCGGGAGGTGAACATCACGTGAAGGACTGTGCCCTACTCTGGGCGGGAGCACTAACACCGGGGGTGTAGGTTATGAGCTCTCTAAGCATCTCAAACCACTACTGAAAATAAACATAATTAACACTTACCTGGCACTTACCTGTGCGTCCACAGCACCCAATATGCATATGTATATGTGTGCAACTAATAATGCACGTGATGATGCATAAACAATAATAATATGGTGCATGACATAAAACAATTAACCCCTTTCAAACAATTTCTGGGAAAATAAATGTATATAGGTATATACGGAAAACCAAAAGCCCACTCACTGGTAAGTGGAAGGGTCGTAGCCCTCCTGCCTCGAGTGACCACGCTCGTCCTCGGGATACGTATCACCTATATGCGAAACAACTACAAAAACGTTAATTTTAAAGCACATAACCAACTTCTCGTAATAACTTCTCATACATTGCTCAAATTGGACAAATGAATATACCAACGTGCTCTACACAACCTCAGGATCACACCCAAATTTTTAGAAAAAATTTTCACCGCCGCACGCGCCCCCACGCGCCGGCCACGCGCAGGCACGTGCCTGGCACGCTGACGGCGTCAACTGACGCCGCAGGGAATATTCCGTTAGTTCTAACGGATTCCGTCAACGGCGTCAGGAATATTCCGTCTCCTTCCCCGGCGAACCTCCGGTGCCGTCGCCGGCATCGGAAAACTGGAAAATTTTCTAACTTTGATATCTCGTTCGTTTTTCACCCAAACTTGACAAAATTACTACCAAAATGAAGCTTAGACTTAAGAGAACACAAATATACCACTTTTAAGGGTTAAAAACCACGAGATCTCACCTGTCACCACACTCCAATTCCGGCCAACTTCGAATACGGCGATCCCAACGTCCAATTCCTTCAAACGAACTACTCTGAGACTCCTTGGGACCTCACTAAGCTACCTACAAGCTTCATTTTCCCTAAAACGTGAGAAATTACGTTTGCATGAATAGTACCCCAAATCGGACTTCGTGAAATCGACGTGAAAACGGTGGTTTTCTTACTTGAAAATGGTACAGCTGCACTCCTCCCAGCCTCACGAGCTTGAATGTGGCCTTGGTTCCCTCGATCTGTGGAGATTTAGTGTGGTTGTGTGTGTGTCCGTACGTTTCCAAAGAGAAAGGGAAGGAATGGAGCTCGGGACAGACACAGGGGAAAGGGACAGAGGGACAGGGAGAGTGACAGTGTGAGTGTGTGGCCCAACACATGCCAACACCACACAAAATAACCAATAACGTAAAGGGAACGAACTAGGGGTAAAAGTGTCTTTTCACACGTACGTTTTGATATTTTCAGGACGGGCTGTCACATTAACTTTCGAGTGGAATCTTTTGTTTATGTGTTCAATATTGGATGCTTTGCTGAAAAATTAGAAGAGAAATGAATTGGAAGGGCTAAAACTTTTTATTTTTAGTTTTGGTGATTGGGGATGATTAGAAAGGCTAAAACTTTTGATGATACAGATAAAAATCATATATGTGTCTTGGGCATCTGGGTAAGCTGAATTCTGACTTAGAAGTTGGATTTGTTACAGATTCATCCTTTAGTGCTTGTGTGTGCAGTGTGCACTAGTAAACCAAAAATTATATGTTGGGGGAAGGGCATTTCTTTATCATCAAGACACAGCAAGACCAACCAAGTCTTATCCCACTAAATGGGCATTTCGTTATCATCAAGATACTATGTAAAAAAATCTAGGGTAAGTTATCTGTTTGATCATTGCGTTAATTTATGGGAACGAATCTGCCCCTTAGGCCTAGCTTTTGTTTCAACAACTGACGCAGTATCTGATGCTATTAACTATGCAATTCAGAAATCATTTGGTCCTGATGTATAGATCTGCATCTGTATTTGGTTCCATTCTATGTGTTTGTGAGGTTTTTATGTTATTAGAAACTTAGAAGCACTGCCTTTTACTTTTTTTTTGTTTTTGTAGACTAAGAAGCAATGTATAAGTAGGAAATGTAGATATAGCCGATGCAGCTCATCTTTTTCCATTCCAGTTTTGTACATCGAGCTACTTGACTTGAAGAACATTCATATTAGTTTTATTTGTACACGGAAGATAGTTACGAGAACAGAATGATATATAGACGGGGTGGTATTCATGGGGTTATGAATCTGAATCTAAATCTGATGCCATTTTGACAGTACTCATTATCTGTAATTGGAACGTTCCCATCATAACCTAATAAATCTACCATGAAAATGCAGTGATAACGGGAACTCCTTGAAGAGGTTGGTTGACTCCAGCAATATTTGGTGCTTTGATCCCATCGTATACTGAAAGTTCCTAGATACTTAGGCATTTTCTGGTTCAATTTTGGGGATTCACTACAAAACAGTTTTACAATGTCCTTGCTGGCAAAGTTGTGGTGCATAACAGTGGATGTTACCGGTACATTGCTAGCTTACAAGGGGGAGCTTCGTGAATACTATTGCATGACAGCCAAAGCTGTTGGGCTGGAATGCCCTGACTACAAAAGGGTGCGTGAGGGCTTCAGATATGCATATAAAGACATGGCCACCAAGCATCCATGTTTCGGGCATGCTGCGAAAATGCCCAACATCAGATGGTGGAAAACTTGTGTTAGAGACTCCTTTACAAGGGTAACATATTTGACATGACTTGTCAATCTTTTGGTACAGTTCGATGTGATAATTAGCTTCTCGACAACGTTGTATGTGATGCCAAGCTTTTGTGGTGCCTCTGAATAACTCA
Source organism: Pyrus communis (assembly GCF_041283825.1). Classification (NCBI taxonomy): domain Eukaryota; kingdom Viridiplantae; phylum Streptophyta; class Magnoliopsida; order Rosales; family Rosaceae; genus Pyrus; species Pyrus communis. The sequence continues at coordinate 7,656,956 of NC_142569.1, forward strand.
CAGAACTTGCTAATCTAGAAAAATGAAAACATCAACCCCTAATGAATTTAGACGATAAATAGTATCAGCTAGGACTTTATATTTTCTCGAGTAATTTCCTTGTTCATTTATTCTGAAATGGACATATTTTTTTTTTTATGATAGGCTGGATATCAGTACGATGAGGAGACATTTGAGAACTGACGTATGTATGCATCCTTTTGGTTCCTCTGCTCCTTATTCTATCTTTCCTGACTCCCAACCCTTTCTAAGATGGGTCCATGAACAAGGTCTTAAAGTTGGAATGATTAGCAATGCAGAATACCGTTATCGAGATGTAATTCTTCCAGCCTTGGGTGTGCACCACGTAAGTTACTTAAATCTCTGTTTCAGCAGCATTACTTGAGCCTTCAGTATGCACATCCCTTAGGATTGGTTTGCTTTCGTTTCTTTCTCTTCCTGATGGTATCGTACTAATTGTTTATTCAGGGAACTGATTGGGATTTTGGAGTGTTCTCTGGTATAGAAGGCGTGGAGAAACCAAACCCGAGAATTTATGAGCTTGCGCTTGAAAGGGCTGGAAATCTGTCACTGGACGAGGTTCTGCACATAGGGGACAGCATGCGCAAAGACTATATCCCAGCAACAGCATTGGGATGCTTGCATTGTTATTGGATAGGTTCAAGACAACTGATGCCGATGAGTGGAGGGAATCTGGCGCAGTTGTCCTTCCCGACTTAGAAGCTGCAAAAGAATGGCTTACTTCAGAGAAGTCAGCCAGCTGAGCTGCAGAGGTGCTTTTTCGGTGGTGATGCTATTAACTTGTAATCTCTTACCCGTAATCAATGAAATTTCGTTAACTAGTACTCGGCCGCGGGTCTTTTTGTGCAATTTGTTTCTATACCATATGAATCGAGACTGTAGCACTTGTAGCAAAACTACAAGGGAAGAGAGATGCTTTTGGTTTCAATCATTTTTGCTTCCTTTGCAAGCAAGTAGCAAATAATTGAAGATCTTTGTGAGATTCAGGAAGTGGTGGTTAATCCGGAAATCAGTCACGTTAATAAAGCAAGCCTACAACTTTGCAATCCAACTGTCTGTGATGATTGCAGGAAAAGATGAGAGCTGTGAGCCTGCAAGATTTTGGCCACCCAAAGTGAGAACTTTACCTAATTTTCTATGACACAAATTACATCACTAGATGAACACTTGACTCTAATTGACCCTTTTTGCCCCCGTCCAAACTTTTTATTGTCCCCTTTGTTTTTTATATTCATCATCTTTAAAAACCACTCAATAATGTTTTTCATGTCGAAGACGTGGAAATAGCAGTTGGTCAGAACAGTGTACTCATAATTTTGTACTCAAGTTTGAATTTTTGTCACGTTAGTTAGTCAGAGTATTGTTTCGGTCCCTCAAACCCAAATTTGAATCTATTCCTACAAATTAAAATAGTTTTTAAGTATCATTTTGTTAGAAATTAGAATCTTGTATGTATAAACTAATGATTTTGTTATTAGTTTTTTTTATTTATAATTTCTTTTTGGATCAAAACTCAGAAGTTGTTTCAATTTTTAACTACATTAAGAATGGTCATTGTCATTGGGTCGAATGGGACCAAAGGGGCCAGCTACCAAGACGACCCCATCGTTGTGGGGATAGTAGACAAAAGCTCACTTGGGTTCCTTTCAGCCTTCAACCCCTTTGCTTCTTGTCGCTGTTGTTGCACTTCTTCTGCCTCCCCCACTTCTCAACTTTTTATTATTCTATTGCTGTCCCAGCTCTACGGGCCTTCCTCCCTCCCTCACTCTCTCTCTCTCTCTCTCTCTCTCTCTCTCTCTCCGCTGAGAGGTGCTGAGAGTTTTTTGGACCCTCCTTCCAAAGCCAATGCACCACCACACTTACAACTAGCGACAAGAAGAACAACCATTTTTTGGGTTTAAAAAGCAGCCATTTTTGTTCTCTGGTTAAAAAAAAAAAAGCATCCATTTTTTAAGGATGAGAAGAAGAACCCATCTGCATTTTTCAAATGCTTTTCACATTCCCATCCACTTTTTCAGCCATCAATGCTTCAGAGATCTGAATGGGACTCTCCAAGCTCTTGGGTTTTCAGTAAATTTTCAATCTCTTTCCCACCTTTCATTTTTTCTGCACATTTTTTAGTTTAATGAGGGTTCAATCTTCTTGTTGTGACATTGCAAACCATGTTTTTGTTTATTGGGTTGTGAGAAATGCAAGTCTTGAACTCCTCAAAGATCTCTGAATCATCAGTTCATTGTTGTACTCCTGCTTCTGGGTTTTGTTTTGTTGAATGTTAGCAATGAAATTAGGTTACCAACATAACGATTTCGATTCGTCTTTGGAGCAAAGTTTGAGTGGAAGTTTGAGAAAGCAAAATGACATGGGACTGCTGTCTCCGGGCCATAGCTCGAATGGTAGTTTTCGGAGGTCTAACTCCGTTATTTCCACACAGTCCGCCGCTTCAGCTTCAAGCAGGTATGCCTCTTCTTCCAGAAGAGTGTCCAACGGGCTAAAGGACTATGCAAGGAAACTTGCTGACGTCGAGTTGTTCACACATTGTATTGAGGATTGGGTTTCGGAGAATTCGTGTGAGGATTCGGACACTGGTTTCAGTCCCCCATTCATGATTGATGAATTGCGCAAGCTTGATGTGGCATTGGAGGGTGTTCTGTTTCAGCAACTCGTCCGGATGCCATGCTCACCTTATGTTTCCGGTGATCCAAATGAAGATGAGTATCTTGCGTTGGAAGACTTCCTTCATGCTGTGGTGAGTGGTTTATGGCATGCATTTTGGCATAAAAGAGGTGAGCTGCCGCTATTTGTATCTTGTCCGCGTTCTCTTGGATCCAAGTTTTATAGTGTAGAGAAGGCAATATCAAGGGGAGGGCTTAGAAAACTCTGCGGTTTATCTTTGATATCGAAAATTGGGGGTGATCAGCAAGTCCAATGGGATCAGATCATGGAGTTTGCCCTGTTTAAACCTGATATATTGTCTGGAAATGAGATGAAATTATCAGCTCCCGTTATTTGTGAAGCCCTCTTTTATGGTTTTCATATACTTGTTTCTAGGTGTTTGAGCAAGGTTAGAGCTACAAAGAGCAGTTCTGTTTTCCTTTTGGTTCTGGATTCTAAATATGGAGGGGTGGTTAAACTTGGCGGTGACCTTAGTAAACTCGATTTAAGCTCAAGTTATCCGTACCAGTCTGCAGTTGAATGGATCAAAAATCATGCTGAAGTTTGTGTTTCTCCAGTGGACCGGATATGGAACAAATTCGGGAATGCAAATTGGGGGGACCTAGGAACTCTGCAGGTACTTTTAGCAACTTACAATGCTATTGTACAATGGAATGGACTGCCAAGGAAGTCAGTAGCTTCATTAGTCTCAGATCATAGCCTTCGCCTTCAGAAGCGTAGAATGGAGTTCTGCCTCAGTGAGAATGGGAATGTTCTGGTTCCCTTCCAACAATCTAGCCACCAGCAAGAAGAGATTGTTGAAGTTGACCAAACTAATGGTCGAGCTGTCAAACACAATGCTTCGCGCTTAAGGCTTAATCAGGGCGAAGTTTTGCTACTGGAAGATCAACAGCAGGGGCAGAAAGCTTTCCAAGTACAAGAGTCTCTGGTGGGAGGGAACCATTACCTCTATAGTGCGGTTTGTGTAGATTGTCCGGCGCAGCTGTTGACCTTATACATTGGTGCGCATCCGACCAGACTTGAACCTTGTTGGGAGGACATGAGTCTTTGGTACCAAGTCCAGAGGCAAACAAAAGTGCTAAACATCTTCAAGCATCAGGGAATTACAAGCACATATTTGCCGGAAATGATTGCCTCAGGGCGGATTTTGCATTCTGGTCCCTGCAAGAAGCAGACCCCCGGGGGTCGATGTGATCATCCGTTGTGTGGGACTCCAATACTAGTGACATCTCCAGTTGGTGAACCTGTTTCATACGTTGTTTCTCAAGATGGCCCCCTTTCCCCCGAGGAGGCAATTCGCTGCTGCAGAGACTGCCTAGCTGCTCTAAGAAGTGCAGCAATGCCAAATGTGCAACATGGTGATATTTGTCCGGAAAACATAATTCGGGTTGTTGACGAACAAGGCTCAAGAAACAGCTGTTTCTATGTTCCAATATCATGGGGCCGTGCAGTTTTGGAAGACCGAGACAGTCCAGCCATAAACCTACAATTCTCTTCATCACATGCACTTCAGCATGGGAAACTTTGTCCATCATCAGACGCAGAAAGCCTTGTTTACCTCATGTTGTTCGTATGCGGTGGAGCAATGCAGCAGCAGGACTCGATCGAATCTGCATTGCAATGGAGGGAGACGAGCTGGGCAAAGCGCTCAATCCAGCAGCAGCTAGGTGAGGTTTCACCTCTCCTCAAGGCATTTGCTGACTATGTGGACAGCCTTTGTGGAACACCATATCCTGTGGACTATGACATATGGTTAAAGAGATTGAGCAGGGCCGTAGATGGCGTGGGAGAGAGGGGTAAAATGATCGAAGAAGTGGCGGTTACGTTGAGATTGAAGGATGTTGCTGAGTCCTCAGGAACATCTGGAGGGTCCTAGTTTTTTTGGGGGGTTTGGTTTTGTAATTACATTTGGTGAGGAGGAGATTCAACTGCATTTTGTATTTGGGGCTCTCCCGGAATTCTGAGATCTTGACAGATTGGTGTCGTACATGGCATTGTGATTGGGATGGATTGAGTGCAAATGTATCTGAGTTGTTTTCCATTTTTTTTTTTATTCATCACTTCTTGTTTTGGATTCTCTTCTGTTTCTTTGCTTTTTTGTTTTTGGATATGAGATTCTGCTCTGGTATGTTTTTGGGGGAATAAGTGGTAATAAGGTAAAAGTAGGAAATAAATAACTGAGGTGCCATTGGACTTGGACATGGTTCATTTAGCATAACAACGCTTCTTTATATCTACCAAAAAAAAAGCAACAATCGTTTTTGGTGAACAAAAGTTTTGGGGGAGAGCCCATTCAGGGTCACGTCATAATACAAGCTTCTTTGAGGATTTACATAGGGGTTCGTGCCCCTTTGTTAGTTTTTATAGATCGTCCATCAATACAGGCTTTTTGGTAGCGAGATTTAAATTTTCATTAGGCGACACACAAGGTAGAAACCTCACCAACTGAACCAACTCATGTTGGCTAAAAAGCAAGAATTTTGTTAGCAGTAACAATGTTGTTAGTAAAAAAAAGGGAAACTTTTATCGAATTTGCAACATAAACTTTACCTGATTTATAATTTGTCACTTGAATTATAATTTTTTTATTTACAAACAATATTATATACTAATTTATTCAAAGAGGAGAATTTGAATTCGAAAAAAAATAATAAAAAAATTCTTGACTATCAAGTTAATCAACTACTTACATCAATTACCAACAAGTTACAAATTATCGATACAAATAACCTCGAAAAGATTAATATATTCTTAAAAATAAGTCATGGGTGTTATGCATGCTTTATTTTTTTTTACTCGAAATTTAATTGAGTTTACCATATATGACAAATTACAACTAATTATTTATTAATGTGACACCTCTACAATTTTCCTCAAATAGCAATTTGAGAAAGTTTTGTTTTCCTCTTTTTCCCCTGTTACAAGTAAAATTGAAATGAAATGACCTTTTTAGCCTCAGCGAACTCAAAACCTGCATGCTTGCAGCCAGTATCCAATCGATCCACCAAAACCCTAAACCCTAAACCCTTGATGCTCGTTAGTCGTTCCCGAATTCAAATCTGTATTTCCTTCAACTGCTTTGGGAATTTGAAAAGTCGAAAACTTTATCGAACTTGTGTTGCTGAGACCGAAGGTGAAAGACCACCTCTTGGCTTGCACTCCACCTGTTTGATGAAATTCCCCTTCAGTCTTTCTTCAGAATTTTAATGCTCTGTGTGCATTGCTAGTGTGACTATGGAGAATCACGACGAAGCGCAGCTCCAGAGTTTTCTCAAAACTCTTCCCCCTGTTGAGTTCTGCTGTGTCTATGGCTCATCTCTCCACCCCAGCCATCCTTCCACTGCCAAGGTTTTTTTTTTACTTTGCTTCTGCAATTCTTTTTTACTATTTAACCAGTTGTTTTTTAACTTGACTGTGTAAATAGTGAAGCTTTGCTTTGCATTTGTGAATTTTGGGGTGGCAGACAACTATGGTGGATTGCATTCTTGGTGTACCAGATCCCCAGCAGTGGCATTCTGAGGTGAGCTTTTAGACTACAACTCATTATTTGTATCTTTTTGATGGATCGATAACTTCTCGCGGCATTTACTTCTTTTGTGCATTATACAAGTAGAATCTGAAATTGAACAACAATCATTACGCCTCATGGATGGTGCTCCTTGGTGGAGCAAGGCTGGTACTCTCTCTCTCTCTCTCTCGCTCTCTCTCTTCCATATTCAGTTGTAGTTTCATTGATTCTGACATATTATATTCTTGCATGCTAGATTACTGGCGTTGCAGATGAAATCGGGGTAGGAGTGCACTTCAATCCTTTTGTTAGTTGGAATGACAAGGTATTGATCACTCAGCCGCTTGTATGTTCAAGTATAGACTGTTAGGCATATGAGCTTTCTTGCCATGTTTTAAACTGATATTGTTCTAGTACTTCGGTATACATTCCACAATCTTTTGCATCTTAGTATCTTTTCGTGATTCATCACAAACTAACACTACGTAATTTTTACAGATGTATAAGTATGGGGTTGTTGGCATGGACAACTTGGTTCAGGATGTGCTAAGTTGGGAGAGGTTCTATTTGAGTGGCCGATTACAAAAGCCAGTATGTCTTTCTCATTGATTCTCACTTTTTTTGTTGTGTGGGTTTGTATTTGTGGGACATTAATCTTCAGCTCCATAATTGTCCGCTTATTTGGTTTTAGTTAATTCCTGCTTAGTTACATTTTTCTCAACTGTCTTCTAGTAGCACTGTTTGCTACATGAGGAAAATCCAAGTACCAGAACTTCCAGTTGTAGTGGGAGTTTTCAATGTTTTTTTTTTTTTTTCAACAGGTTCAGGTACTTTTGGATAATTTGGATATCAAAAATGTAAACTCGGTTAATTTGAGGGCTGCAATGTCTGCTGCGCTCCTTCTTTTGCCATCCAATTTCACTGAGGTCTTATTCTTAGTCACTGCTCAATCAGTTTAGAATATCTGAAGTTCTATTACATACTTAATTTAATGCAGGAAGATCTGTATGCCAAAATATGTAGCCTCTCGTATATGGGTGATGTGCGTATGCTTTTTGCAGAGGACAGAAATAAGGTAAAGCTCAATCTCAGGTTACACAAATCCACAAACTTGCATTCAATTGGTGGGTCTTCTAATTATGTAGTCAAACTTAAGCTATTTCTTTAATTTAGATGATCTGCTGCAGGTGAAGAAAATAGTACAAGGGCAATTTGAATTGTTCCAGTCGATGTATAAGCCATTCATAGAAGATTATGAGACCAAAGAGTTGTTGAGACGGTCATTATCTGGGAATCCTCAACCATATATATCTCAGGTATATTATAACCCTCAGGTTGTCAATGTGGGATTGATGAGTTGATCCAACATTATCTCTCCAACTTTTATTGCCTAATGGATAGCATACAAAATGTTTTTGACAAAAATACGTATACTTTTTTTTATTTGTATACAACACGGTTTTGCTTTCATCTTTGTTAATTATAATTGCTAGCTCCTGCTTTTGGAAGTCGAAACATTTGTAGTTTGTTTAACCTTTTTTGCAACTTTGATCTCTGTGAAACCCTTTTATCCACAATCACTCTTATTGTCAAAGTGTTTTTTTTATAGTTTCTTAGACGTTAAAAGTATTTAAATGGTTGATTTCATGGATCTTTGGTTGCATGTTTTTGAATTTAAGCTAAATATCAACTTAAAGACTTCAGTATATGGCTAATTCTTCTGAAAGTTATTTAATTTAGTCTACAGTTCACTGTTTGTTGTGTTCGAAGATTAATATACGTTATTGCCTGATAAAACAGGATTGTAGTTTATCAGCCGCCCGATCTCTCGTTTCTTATCTGCCCCCGATGGTCAGAAGCCAAATGGGGATGAAGCTAGGAGAGAAGAAAGCACTGTGCGGCTCTGGTATGAACCTTAACTCATCTGCATTACATTTCTAAAGGTATTTGAAGTATTTATCTAATTTCATATGTAATGATCATAACCATTCCCGAAGTTTCTTAGGAAAACCTCGCTTGTTAGAAAAGGAAAGGAAAATTCATCACAAACTTCCAGATTTGTGTGGCACAAAGATAGTGTTTGACTTAGCTAGGATGGCAGTTTAACAGAGTACTTGTAACTCCTGATTGGAGTCAATCATTACACGTTTCACTTACTTCAAATGCAGGTCGAGCTGTTCACGATATTGTGATTGGATCCAAAGACGAGGCTGCTAAATGCATGCAGAGTATTTTGAGGCGAAAGGTCATGGTTTCAAGTGCAAGACAGGCAGTCGCTGGTCTCATAGCTGTTGGTGGCATTAATGGCATGAGATATCTTGGTGCTAAAATGAGCAAGGCATGGAAATCCTGGAGATCATAACTCTTTTATTTATTCATGCCATTTTTGGTGCGAGACTTTTTCAGGAAGAAACTTTTAGTATCGGATGGATGTTAAAAGCGTGGTTTTGCAGTCCGATTCAACAAGAGGTGAGGTGCTTGAAACATAACATAAACAAGAACTTTCTTTGTACCAAGGAAGAATATATTATCGCTACCAGCAGCCTACAACATCGAGTAATAAGAAACCGAGGGAGAAAGCAAGCCTTGAATGGAAATGTAAACTTCATCTTCCGTTAACTACAGAAGAATTACAGTTTTGAACATGTAATTCACACGATAGAGCTCGAGTATTAAGGTTTTCTTTGCTGCCATTTTCTGTGAAAGTTCGGAGAATTGAATGACTTTTTTACTACTGTGTTAGTTTTCAGCATTTTGTTCAGTATGTTACTTTTGATTCCGATTCAGTACTGTCGAATCTAAGACTTTTTTACATGTAGTCAAGTTAGATGACATGAAGTTCTACCAACTCATTTGATTTTGAACCATCAAATTCGACTTATCCGGCTTGTTGGTATCACGCGACAGTGTGACAGTCACTATAAAACTTCCTGATGCCAATCCTGTATTAAGTTAAAGGGGCCCGGCAGCATCTTCATAATTTTGTGGTAGATGACAATACAACCGATCAAAGCAGTGCAATCTTCAGGTTAAATGACAATATGCAAACATTATTCAACACAAAATGCAGTTTTCAGAACAAAACGCGTATCAAATATGACAAGTCATATCAACAAACAATCCCACAAAACCAGCCCCACCTGCATCATTTCAGTCACTTCCAATCAACAGTTATGCAAGCGACTGGTAACCCAATTGGTTACGAGCGTTTATCACTGCACACGAGATCATGGGTTCAATTTAGCCGTCCCTCACTCTCGTTTGTACAGAAAAAAAAAAAAAAGGTAAACGTCAAGAGTTATGCATATCAATAATTGAAGAAACAATCCAAGAAGTAGGAGACAAGATTAAAACTCTTGGGACTTACTCACTAACCTTAAAATTGTTAAGGAAGGATACAAGGACAGCACTCAAAAATATCACAATGCCTTGAGTGTTAAGGAAAAATACGAGGAAAAATAGAGTAATGGGTTCCATGGAAGTGGGGGGTGAAGACGTCCAGCAAAGAAGTTACTGGAGATGCAGCAAACAAGATTTCCTACCGGAAGAATCCTTTCAGAATTGGAGTACATACCGAACAGCCCTGTTACAAACAGGCCACAGGTTCAAGAACCGTCTCCTCAGCAGATCAAATGATAACGATGAGATTGGGGAACTTCGGAAACAAAGTGAGAATGACATGAAGTGCTGCCTTACTTGGTCGGATCTCATGTGGTTTGGGTTTGGTTCGGTCATTGGTGCAGGCATCTTTGTGCTTACTGGCCTAGAAACTCCGAGACATGATGGACCAGCTATTGTCTTGTCCTATGTTGCTTCCGGTCTCTCAGCAATGCTCTGTGTCTTCTGCTACACAGAATTTTCAAAAGAAATCCCCATGGCTGGTGGAGCTTTTGCTTACCTGCGGATAGAATTGGGGACTTTGTTGCATTCATAACAGCAGGAAACATACTTCTTGAAAGCATTGTCGGAAGTGCGGGACTTGCTAGAGCATGGACTTCTTACTTCACAGCGCTCTTGAATCGTCCTTCCAACTCGCTACGCATCCACACAAATCTGGTGGAGGGGTTCAATCTGCTGGACCTGATAGCTGTCGCTGTTCTGGCAATAGCTGCAACAGTAGCAATGATCAGCACAAGGAAGACCTCTTACTTAAACTGGATAGCATCTGCAGTCAATAATGTTATAATTTTGTTTTTGAAATTGCAGCATTTGTCCACGCCAAGCCGTCAAATTTGAAGCCCTTTTTTCCTTCGGAAACAAAGTGAGAACGACATGAAGTGCTGCCTTACTTGGTCAGATCTCATGTGGTTTGGGTTTGGTTCGGTCCTTGGTGCAGGCATCTTTGTGCTTACTGGCCTAGAAACTCATACACATGCTGGACCAGCTATTGTCTTGTCCTATGTTGTTTCTGGTCTCTCGGCAATGCTTTCTGTCTTCTGCCATACAGAATTTTCAAAAGAAATCCCGGCAGCTGGTGGAGCATTTGCTTACCTGCGGATAGAATTGGGGGACTTTGTTGTATTCATAACAGCAGGAAACATATTTCTTGAGAGCATTGTCATAAGTGCAGTAGCTGCTAGAGCATGGACTTCCTACTTCACATCCCTCTTGAATCGTCCCTCCAACTCGTTACGCATCCACACAAATCTGGCGGCGGGTTTCAATCTGCTGGACCCAATTGCTGGTGCTGTTTTGGCAATAGCTGCAACAATTGCAATGATCAGCACAAGGAAGACCTCTTTCTTAAACTGGATAGCATCTGCAGTCAATATTGTTATAGTTTTATTTGTGATAATTGCATCATTTCTCAAAGCCAAGCCATCAAATTTGAAGCCTTTTTTTCCCTTTGGGGCCAAAGGAGTCTTTCAAGCAGCTGCAATTGTTTACTTTGCTTATGTAGGATTTGACAATATCGCCACCATGGCTGAAGAAACAAAAAATCCATCCAGAGACATACCGCTAGGATTGCTTGGATCAATGACAATCATCACTGTCGGATACTGTTTAATGGCACTTTTTCTACCTATGATGCAGAAATACACAGATATAGACCCCAATGCGGCGTACTCTGTAGCATTTCAAAGTGTGGGCATGACATGGGCCAAGTACCTGGTAGCTCTTGGTGCCCTCAAGGGAATGACCACTGTTCTTCTGGTTGGGACACTTGGGCAGGCACGGTATATCACTCATATTGCACGAGCCCACATGATTCCACCATGGTTTGCTCTTGTTCATCCAAAGACAGGAACCCCCATAAACGCTACAGTTTTGATTGCCATTTCAAGTGGCTGCATTGCTTTCTTTACGCGCTTGGATATCTTGGTGAGCCTGTTATCAGTGAGCATGCTCTTTATCTTCATGATGATGGCGGTTGCACTTCTAGTGAGGAGGTACTATGTGAGAGAAATGACCCCACAACAGCACCTCTTGAAGCTAGTCATTTTCTTGCTGATCATTATTGCTTCCTCAATGGGGACTTCAGCTTACTGGGGACTGAATCCCAATGGTTGGGTTGGTTATGTCGTGACAGTTCCTCTTTGGTTCTTTGGTTCTTTGGTACTTTGGCGATGGCAGTGTTTTTACCTCAACAGAGGTCACCAAAAGTTTGGGCAGTTCCGCTGGTTCCTTGGTTGCCATCCTTGTCAATTGCGACAAACATCTTTCTTATGGATCTTTGGGTCCTAAAGCTTTTGAAAGATTTGGAATCTGCACTGTAATCATGCTTATTTACTACGTCTTCTTTGGTCTGCATGCAACTTATGATATGGCCCATAAGCAAGACATGGGGAATCCCTGAAAGTCAATGGCAGCAATATCAGAGAAAAGGCAGAGCCTTGAAATCATAGTACTCTCTGAATGTTTTTATGAATGCTTCTTTAGTTTCTTTTCATATTATGATGCAACGTGTTCCGAGTACAAATTGTTCTTAGTGTAACAGTAAACAAAACTATACTACTTGCAGCAATGTGATGATTACTAATAAACGAGTATCGAATGTCAGAATAATGCTGGAAATAGAATGCAAGCTGAACATATGAAAAATATTATCAAATGCATTAATCTGCGTACAAAAGTTAAAATATAGAAGGCTGGGTTCATAGCATCCTTGCCACAGTCGGAAGAAAGAAGGCACACCAAAATAAATAGCTATCTGGATATTTTGTTTTGTAATATGCAATCTACAATAATCTCAGTTAAAGTTTGTTGTTAACTTGTACTCAGTCTTCTCAGCAATGAAAGCGGTACAAAATAGTAAGAGAAAGTTAATTCCCAGACACATTTCACCACTAACCCAACAGTGTCACTACAATGCAAATAGATAATAAAAATTCATTATGCTAGTAAAAGTTGTAGGGGCGATTTCGTGATAACCACTGTTAGATTGGGTGTCAAATTACAAAGTTGTTTCACCCTTTCAGCATTAATGCATTAATAGCTATCTAGTCTTGGACACAAAATGGAAAAAGTGAAGAAAAATACGAGTAATTCAAGGTTCAAGAAAATCGATGACCATAACATGTCAAGCATCAGATAAGAGCTCAGTCTTCAAGTCTGTACCTGACTACAAATTTACCTTTTTACCAACAGACATTTCAATATTCTCCAACAAGCTTATTGCCCCAGGACCTGCACCAACCTAGAACCAAGGAAAATTAAATTTTAGTTGATAGTATTTTCTAAAGAAAAAAGAAGAAGAAACAAACGGCTAATAAGAGATTTGATTGCAGTTCGTATAGTTTCAGTCAAGTACCTTTGCTCATCTGCAGATTTAACATATGCTGCTTAGGGGAATAAAAATGAGGCAGCCTGTTTTGCACATTTCATAAAACAGATGTCCAAACATCACTATTTGCAAGGTTGTCGACTGTAAGAGAGCTTCAAGCAATCTACTTTTTCAGAAGTTTCATATGAGAACAAATTGGTAGAAATGTAAAGCAGATAATGCCAATGGTAGTAATTCTAAGTACCTAAGAAAGGCAGGATCACATATGCATTATTAATCCTTCAACCAAAAGTTAGCCTCATTATTTCATATAGATGGTTTCCACCTCCAAAACAATGGACAGAAACTAAAATATGCGAACCGAATATGCAAAATAGGTTAGAAAACAATCACTGATACTAAAGTAACACTACTCTATGCAGCAGAAACTAATATTGATTTTCCATTCCACGGCTTACTATGTGCCATTATATCCAAAGAAAATTTGTATTATCAACAATCTTCAAAGTTACAGGGTAGACAGCCAACTATATAAAGGCAAGCAGACTGCACGCCATTAAAGATTATATTTTAGTATGTTAGAAAATATGGGAGATATGAAATGAAAAGACATCACCTCCTGTTTTTTACTCTTAAGAGTTTAATGCCTAGCTGTGACAACCTAAGAAAGAAAGAAATAGTTCCAGTCACAGTCTAACCAAGCTTTGATGAGAAAAAAAATAAAAGCCTTACTTTAAGACTAGCAATATAGGTTGCTCCAACATTTGTCAATGGCTGCTCTAACCTTCTTAGGTTTGCAAAGTTCTTGCACAACTTTTGTCCAAACAGAGGCTTTGGGTGGCAAATATTTTTTCAGCATTACTTCTACAATCTGGGAAGCACCTACTATCCTCTGCTGCTTTAACAGACGGACCACAAGCTCATTTAGGAACTCCCTTCCATCTTGAGGAGGGTTGAGTTTTTCTCTCAAAGTTCTCAGGAAGATGTCACACGTAACCAAATCGGGATCACAACCCCTATCCATCATTCTATTTAAAATATCAATGGCAAGGGAGATATTACTCTGCTTGCAGATGGCATTGAAAAGTATGTTGTAAGTGATAACATCTGGTTGACATTCAGGCTCCTGAGAAAGCATTTCATTGAAAAGTTTCAAACCCTGCTCAACCAAACCATCATTGCAAAGGCCATGAATCATCGAACTATAAGCCACAACATCAGGTTTATGCCCACTTCCCAACATCTTCTGCCACGCCATCAGGGCCTCTTTGAGTTGCCCATCCTTGCATAACCCATGAATTAGGACACTGTAACAGACCTCATTACGCATAAAATTCTTGTTTTCCATTTCATTCCACAAAAGAATGGCTTTTTTACTCTGACCCGTCTGAAAGAACCCCCTCATTAAGGAGCTATAAGTGAAGGAATTGGGCAAGCAACCATTGCTCATCATCTCACAGAATACTTCCTTGGCTTCATCTGGTTTTCCTTCTCGACAAAGGCCATCTATGAGAGCACTATAGACAACGGTGTTGGGTTTACATCCCTTCTCCATCAGCTCCTTCCACAATGTCATCGCATCATCAAATTTTCCCTCCTTGAACAGTCCACTAACAAGGACTGAATATATATACTCATTTGCATGACGCCCTCTTTCCTCCATAGAGATCAACAGTCGAGCCCCATCAACTGCTCGTCCTTGCTTAACAAGTCCATTGATGAGTGTTCCGTATGTCACATCATTAGGCACACATTTATTCGAAATCATTCGATCCAAAAGACTAACTGCTTTGTCTAACTTACCCTTGAGACATAAACCATGAATTAGGGTGTTATAAGTGACTTCATTTGGAACACTGCCTTTGAGAAACATATTATCAACAAGTTTCGCTGCACGGGCCAAGTCACCCTTCTTGCACAATGCGTTAATTAACACATTAAACGTCATAGGACTCGGCAAGCACCCCTCAATTTGCATCTCATCCAACAAAAAGACCGCCTCGTCAATTCTATTCTCCTTGCATAACCCATCCATCAATGTACAATACGTGAACACATCAGGAGTGCAATTCCTACTTGGCATTTCTCTAAACATTTCGACCGCTCTATCAACCAATCCAAACTTACACATGGCCTTGATGATCAAATTATAACTCAGTACATTGGGCGAAATGTTTATGTTTGTAGTACCAACAACACGGGAATAAAATTCTAAAGCATGAGAATAATGACCCTCCTGTATAATAACATTAAGAACCGAATTAAATGACTTAACAGTTCGTCTACACTGAAATTCATCCACCATTCTATAAAACAATTCTACAGCTTTATTGGGTAAATGCGCTTTTCCATAAGCTCTAAACATCAGAATAAAACTCTTCTCAATAAAAACCCGCCTTTCGCGCTTCATTCGATCCAAAACCTGCTCCAGGGACCTAAAATCGCCCGAATTCGCGTAATTCTCAATGAGTGAATAGAATGTGGAATCACCCGATCTGTAAGAACCCAATTTGGCACCCTTCCTGAACATTTCATCAGAAATTGGGCGCTGGGCTTCATCATTATTTACAGGTTCAGCTTCGAGGGCTTGGTTCGATGGAATTGCAAGAACGGAAAAGTGAGAGAGAAGTGAAGAAGTTAACAACTCACATGGCGGGATTGGATAGAGACCCAGCTTCTGAACGCCATGTGGGATTGAGCTGCCGAGGAGCTTCGAGTAGTAGGTTGAGCATTTTGGCATGGGATTAGAAGGGTTTCTTCAGCGTTTTGGATATAAACCTGCATAAAACTCCAAATTGGTTGAGAGATATCGGAATCAAAATACTGGGTTTTGATGGGTTTTTGGCGTTTCAGAGAGAGACGAACTCTCCGAGTGAACTCGCTGAGTGGTTTCGAACTCAGAATATCACGGTCCTTTAAACCAGAGCAACAGAAAGAAGGAAGGTAAGATGAAGAAGTTCTGGTTGGT
Organism: Pyrus communis; assembly: GCF_041283825.1. NCBI lineage: Eukaryota > Viridiplantae > Streptophyta > Magnoliopsida > Rosales > Rosaceae > Pyrus > Pyrus communis. Next base: position 7,672,850 of record NC_142569.1, read on the forward strand.
TGGAAGAAGACGCCGGTTTTTACAAGCAGCTCAAAATACAAAACAAAAGAAAGTTTACATTTGACACCTCCATGTTCGGGTGATTTTCAAATTGGGCTTCTTTTTCAATTTTTCTCATATTATTTCCACCTAAGATTTTTAAATTTGTATCAATATATACATTTTTTTCTCATGAATTATTTGAATGTTTATCAAATCGATGAGATGATATGCATAAAACTCGTAATTCCAATAACATGTAAGATACGTTTGCATTACATTAACTAAAAACCTCATAAACTTAATGGATATTTGAAGTTTTGAAATTGCATCAATTTATATATTTGTCTAATGAATTATTTGAATGTTCATTTAATCGATGATGTGTTGAGCATGAAAGCGACGTGTAAGCTACATTTGCACTACATTGACCAAAAAACTCATAAACTTAATAAATATTTAGACGTTCAAACATCCAAAAGGTGTAAATTAATAGAATTTCAAAACGTCCATTTCAAAACCTTAGTTAGCTGAACAATGCCTTTGGTAAGGTTAAACCCCAGAGGACCAAAAAATGGCAATGACATGCGGAACCGTTAGATCATGGTATCTGAAAGACGTGAAAGCCGCTGGTAGCGGGCGCGTCCGGTACAAGATTGCAGCCGGCGCTCTGCCTCCACATCAAATCATAGAATATGTGAATGATGGGGATGCCGGGCAAGCGGCCAAGCTTCAGTGCAAGGCAATGGTGGAGGACATGAGGATCAACTTAAACAACCAAGACAAGGGAAAAGGAAGAACGAGAAGAAGAATTTGAGAAATACTAATAGATCACCAGCACATGGTTTCACTACCAAATTTATTGCTTCAGTATCGTTGACAAACGAAAACGAGTTGAATTCTGAAATCTTCTTGTATCAGAAAAATGAAATGGATCTTGAAACAGAATCTTAGGAACAAATTGAATCCAAATACTAGTATTCTTATCCAAAACACTAACTCAAGAACTAAACCCAACATGTTAAAGTACTACTTTTTGTTACGCTTGGCAGCGCGCCTTCCTTGACCCTTCTTCGGTGGTCCTTTTCCACGACGCTTCAACATTTCAAGCTTGGATAAGCGCCTACAAAGACACCAAGTAGAGAATCATCAGGACTGTTAGTCACCAAAAGTTACTAACAGTTGTTATTATACAAATCATGAAATCGGCACAAGTTACATTCCGTTAAGTTCATGCAGAACAAAGATGAAATATATGGATCAAAAGCTAGGCTGCAACACTCGAACACAAGGCAGCAAAAGAAGCAGTTGTTATTTTTGGTAATAAGCACTCAGTTGCCTATGAAATATGCATGAGTTGCTCACTCAATTGTACAGAGCATCTAACTATGAAACTGTACATAACACTATAAGACCTGCTTCCATGCTACAACAACCACCAAGCCTTATCCCACTAAGTGCGGTCGTGTCTTCCGTTAGCTCATAAACAAAATACGGTAGTGCTGTAATGCATGACATCCCATAATGCAAATATTCATAAATAATACCATGGTCTGTTACCGAAATCACAAGCTATACATTGAAAGAATAAAACAGTAAAACATAAAAACAGATGTTTAGTAGACATTAGAGAGAGGGAGGGGGAGAGAGAGTACTCTTGTTCTTCCATAGCCATGATTCGGGGGTCATCTTTCTTGATGTCATACGGGTACCACTGGGCAACTCTCTCACCGATCAACTTCTTACGCAGAATCTTATGGGCAGATCTCTGGCCCGTTGGGTTAATTACGTGCCCGAATATCCTCGCCCTAGCCTCAGTCACCCCGGTATTGATTACCTCAGAGTAGGGTGAATTACCTCAGAGGGAGAGTCCTCAGCTTGTGGAGGCTGAAGGAGAGAAAATGGAGGAGCCTCAGTGGCAGCTTTGGCTTTAATGGGTTGGAAGCGAACGCCTTTCTCTGTGTCTTTTGTGGGGAAATAGTTTCTGGGTCTTGGGGAGCATCCATTGTTGTAGCCTTTCAGCTGCTTCTTCACATACACATCAAAATTAATGACACGGAAAATTAATGTTGAAAAATAGGAGAGGGAGAGGGAGAGAGAGATGAGGACCTGTGGTTTGGAGATGAGGCAGTGGGAGGGGTGATGAAGAGGAAGAGAAGAGGCCATTGGAGACGACAGAGAATTAGGATTGAAACTCCAAAGACATACTTGATAGCAGCAGCAGGAACAAGAGTGAGTGTTTGAAGTGAGTGAAGAAACACTTTGACACTGTCCTCTGTTCTCGTGTTTTAACTGTTAACCGCAGGAGTACGAGAAAAGACGTCTTTTGCGCTTTTTATTTTTTTATTTTTTTATTTTTTATTTTTTTTTAAAATCTTTTTACCTTAACCATCTTTGTTCTGTTTTCTTTCTGGTCTGAATTTATTTTGTAATTTTTTTATTTTATTTTTCCAATTTGGTTCTAAGTCCCCAATCTTTTGGAACATCCCAATTTGCCCTCCTAGTCTTTAAATTTATACCATTTTCGGTTGGTTTTAACTTAAATAAGCAAAAATAACCCTTAATTTGACAGAAAATTTAACAGATTATCAGCATGCACAAATGGAAACGTTTTAAAATATTACAAGGCTAAAAATAAAATTGAAAGTTGAGGGGCAAACCCAAAATGTAGTACTTGGTTCGTGGGAATTGCTAAAATGTTGGCTCTTGGACGATGGAACTGAACTAAGAAGTCATTAATTTTCCTGTGCCATATTGGCAAATATCACAAACACATCATTCGAATTTCATGTTTGAAGGATCAAGCAAAACAACAAAAAAACAAAATTACAGTGACATGCATCCTACTCCTAGGACCTAAGGCAATCTATTTAGTCTTTGATATCGCACAACTAATATTAGACCAACTCGGCCGCAGTGCCACTCAAACCTATTGCGCCTTCGGCAACATGAAATCGGTGATTTCTTCACATCTCAACGCCATTCTTCTACCATGCTGGTACCAAGCAGTCAACACCATTTCTACGGCGGACAACGGGGCAATGCTTTCTGCTCGACTGCTTTCTAAAACAGAAGATGAAAACGGAATTTGAACGGACAGACCCTGTGCAAGATGCAGGACCGAGTTTGCAGCTCTGGAAGTCTTCGGCCGTGCAATGCAACTGCACCGGCAGATACAAGAGCTCCTCAAGAATCTTGCTACCGTCATGAATGCAAGAAGCAACAATCTCCACAAAAACGCCACGCCTTACTCCTCAAAGGTCAGTTTTAGAAATATTAGTATCGATGCAGAGATCAAACACACGCAGTTGAGACTGAAGGGGTAAATGAGACTTGTTGCTCACGTGCAACTTATTAAACAGTTATGACACAACTCACCATTGCATACCACTAGCATAGAAGGTGAGGCATGATACAGACCTAGAGGTTATGGATGCACTGTTCAGTTTAGAGATTCGAACAGAACACATCTCCAACATAAAGATACTTTATATAAGCGATAGAATTAGAAGTCCTTACTTGAAATCAAGCAAGATGGTACCAACTATCAAGTACTAGTTTGGTATTGAGGTGCTTTTATAAAACGTGGGTATCAAAAAAAGCTAAGCTCAAAAAAGTGTTTGGTAAACACTTAAAAACAGCTTATTTTCATAGTTTTGGGTGAAAAAAAGCTGAAAACATGAAGCAGCAAAAATGAGTTTATTCTCACAGCACAGCAATACCAAACCAGCCCAATTCTACTGCAGCTTGAGAAAACAATCAGAACAGAGTCCAACCCCACAGAGGCAAGGACTATCAGTCCTTTGCAACTATTGTGAAGCACAAATGGATCGCATGATGCTGTTGATCGTTTGGCGTTTAAAAAATCAGTTATCCAGATGGGAAAGATGTATCCTTGGGGGAAGCAAAGGATAACGTCAACGATAAGTTATGTGAACCACATAACAAACGTAGGACATTGGAGGAGAACATAATTCCAAGTCACTAACTTTAAGTCACTATAACTCAAGATCACACATTTACTTCAGCTCCATATAATGCACGAAAATAAAAATACTTCATTTTGAGTAATTAACTTGCGACGCGCACACACAATCACAATTTTCCGAGTTACTGAGGGTGCCTACTCTGCTACCTACGAAAAGAATTGATATTTGCATCTACACAGTTCCTAAAATCTCACAGAAAAAGGCTCTGTTTGCATAGTTCGTATGTGAACGTACAGATGTTGTTATAGTACTATATAACAACATCATTCTACCAAATGGAAGACAGAACAAAGGTAATACTCCAAGATAGCAGTTTAGGCACAAAAGCAGAACCCTTTCAGCTAAAAATGCTACTCAGTACAGTAATCCAGAAATCTGTACCTGATTTAGTCTGTCCAATTGAAAAGCATGTGATCTAACAAAGCCAAAACCTCCTTCACGCCCTCTGATTCATCGCCATTCGCCCCAACCCCAACACACCCCAAAGCCTCATTCAACTCCACTGCCTCCTTAATCCTAGCCTCCCTCAACAACCCCCTATAAACCCACTTCCTCACACCGCCTCCCGGCACGATATTCGCACCCAGCATTGCCCTCAAAACCTTCAAACCCTCCCAAACCATCCCTTTCCTACAAAACCCATTAACCAAAACCTCACAAACTCTCTCATCGAGCACACACTGGGACCCTGGCCTCACCAACCAGCTGAACATCTTGAATGCCTCTCTGGGTCTGTTTCTCTTGAAGTATGAGGCAATGAGCATGGTTGCGATGGGCGTAAGGTGGGGATGCGAAGGCGGGTTGTGTCTGAGGCGGGTCAAAAGCGACATGGGTCGAGCCAGGTCGGGTTGGGAAGTGAAGGAGTGGATGAGGACGGAGAGAGAGACGGATTCGAGAGGTGGGTTTGCGAGCAGAGCGGTGATGGCGAGGTGGGTCGCCGTGTCGAGGTGGTTCAAGAGGCAGAGGCGCGGGAGGAGGAGGTTGATCTTTGTGAGATCTTCTTGGGTTAGGCTTTCAGGTTGGGGTTGTTTGGTTCGTTTTGGTGCAGTGATTGACTCAGAAGCTGAAGAGGAGATGGAAAATGAGAGCGGTGTGGTTGTGAATTTTGAGGCACGGGAGAGGATTTGCAATGGTTTCTGAACTGATTTCATTGTCATTTTTGCATTCCTCTCAAGTCGGTTTCAGTTTGAGAAGAAACAGTATGTACATATCGAGGAAGTTGATAAATAAAGAAGAATAAAAGAAAACTAACCAAAAACTTAAAAAAAAAATAATAATAATAATAAAATACTCACTCACACATTCTCTATCATTCTCTTCCTCTCTGCTTCTATTTCAAAAACAAAAATAAAAAATTTCTCACACACTTTGTGTGTGTTATATGCTAGTTTGTTTTATATTTTGCTACACATCTTTTTTTATCCAACTAAAACAGTTTAAACTCAATCACTTGTGTCCGAAACATGTGTATCATAATGCAAACAAGTTGCCCCACCATTTGGGAGGTTTGATCCAAAGTCCTATTCTTTTATTTTCGCAAACGCGATCAGGTCAATTTAGCTCTGCCTCTAACCACAGGATCGTGGATCAAACCACATATCATTTAGGAGGTTATCCAAGGTCCCCTTTTATTTTTTTTTTGCAAACGCGATTAGGTTTCTGCTCTGCCTCAAAAGTTTTTATGCAACTTATCTGTAGACTGCTGCAAATCTGTAAAGTCTCGCATAATATCTAATTTTTCCCACCTTTGTTGGCATGGACTAGAGATTGTCGCAAAAGTGCTTTTGTGTCGGATGCCCAACATTTCCTCAAAGATAAATCTAGGAGGTTTGATCCAAGATGCTATTTTTCATTTTTGCAAACGTGGTCAGGGAGGCTTGAACCGAGATACTATTTTTTCATTTTCGCAAACACGATCAGATCAGTTTCTGCTCCATCTCAGAAATGAAAGTTTTTATACAACTTATATGTAGACTGCTGCATAATTTGTCAAGTCTCGCATGATTTCTTATTTTTCCCCTTGTTAACATGGGTTAGAGATTGTCTCAAACATGTTTTGCGTCAGATGCCCAACATTTTCTCAAGGATACTCCGCTAGTATGTTTAGTTCCTTCCAATACCCCATCTTTATGTAAAAGTGAAATGAGATGAGTAATTAATTAATGATAATGATTAACTGGTGAAATGAGATGAGTAATTAATTAATGATAATGATTAACTGAGATCGAGGATACTAGTTTGTCACAGAGGAGATTTCTTCAAAAATGAAACAAGCCTACTCATAGCTGCCAAGTGAAATTTTTGTTTTATATACACACAAACATGCTTTACTTGTCAATTAATTTTCATGAATTTGGTATTTACCTTGCACGATAATTGCCAAGCACATGATCGTTATTCATGAATACAAAACAATCCAAAACCTTGACTGACAAATCACAAGTATAAGATGAGTTCATATATTGATCCTTGTTTTATCTCAAACCGAAATTTACATCTGAGCACTTTTATCTACACAGAAAAGAGTGTTATGGGGAGAAAATCTCCTGCATACAGCAGATATCTCCCAAATACATCCTATACTATTGTATACCGTATCCGAATGGAAGCTTTCACTGCTTTCACTGCTTTACCTAAGTGCTAGTAAATGGAGTTGAGTATCCACAGGAAGCGTTTGCGTACAAACAGTCCGGCTCACGGATACCCCTTCACTGGAATAGGTGGTTTAGCTTGTGTTTCTGCAGATAGCAGCAACAATTTTAAGGACAATTTGTTAACAAGGAATAAGACTGCTTATCAAGGCAAAGAATTAGTTACCTTATACCGAGCCTTGTCGTTGAGGTTCTGAGTCGGCGGTGTGCACTTGACTGGCCTGCTGACTGTCCAGAGGCATGTATTGCGACATGATAGCCGTGATCTCAGAGTCCATGTAAGACTGTGATTGAAGTAAAAGAAAAATTAACAGGCGTAGAGTTCCTAAATTAATACGCAAATCAAACCAAGACGGATATATAGAGCTCGCCAAAGGAAATCTTTAGACATACTCGAAGCCTGTATTTGTAGAAGATGTAACCGGCTAGGCCAACTCCCGACACAGCCGCAAGGACCATGAAAGTTAAAAACCAGGCAAATCTTGATCCATGTCTCTCTGCATTTAAATGGATGAACAAAAAGTTAAGACATACATTTTGCAGGATGGAAAACATTCCCACTATCAACGCTGCCCCGTGCCGAACAACAATTAATTAGTGATAACGACTCAAATGTGATGTCTTACCAATACAAGTATCTTGCTCCTTCATATACAACTGGCCTCCCTTACATTTGCAGTTGTACCCGCCCCAAGTGTTCTTACAGCTGCAACCATCACACTGACAAGCGGTTTTCGCCTTGCATTCATCAATATCTGATGCACAGTAAGAACGAATGTAAGAAAGGATGAAAACATGATTTACGGATATATTTGGATTTCAAAAAAAACCTTGAAACGTTGAATATTTAGTGTACAAGAAGAAAATTAATCTTTGAGAGTTATTAGTCATAGTGGAACTCAAATCACCTTCGCATTTATGACCGTCCCCTTGAAAGCCTTGTGGACATTTGCAGCCAGATAACTCAGAATTCTGTTTGGGTTTCGAAAAGAAAAAAGAGAAGAATTATGATAAGAAAAAAATAAGAACATGACGAAGTTTTGAGGTCTAAGAACTTCAAATTGCAAGAGAAATCTGTTCAAGAAGTACAGAGAACAACTAATGAAGTGAAAGATTATGATAAAGATCACTGAACTGAGCAAGCTGAGAAATGCAATCCATTTTTAGATTCTGACCAGCAACCTCCATTGTTTATAGCACATCTTGCAGGTCCAAAAGCTGTCAAGAAAAAAGTAAATTTTTTGAGACTTGCAACCCACATGTTCCAATAAAGAGGAGAAATTTGTTGCAATTGTCATAAAGAGGTGGTCTACCATGGCAAGATATATAACCATCGCCTTTATACTGAACACCGTTCACAAGAGGGCACTCACAAACTCTTCCCCTAAATGTGTCCTGACAAAAGGAACGAATTAACATGCAGTTAAAATCTGTAATGCAGGAAGATTTTCTTAAGTGGCTTCAACTGTAGAATGTACATGTAAATTTTCTGCATACCTTGCAAGCAGTTATATTAGATTGGATGTCCTGCCAACAACCGCCATTCCTTCCAAGGCACTCATTTGTCTCGAGGTCTGTTGAAATAACACGGTGGATTGGGAGGGGAGGAGGGAGAGGAACGGAAAAAGACATCAGTACGTTATTCAATCATCAAGAAACAGATATCAAACAGTATAGAATGGAAAGTGAAATAAGAACACCAACCTCCAGTCAAACAAATAGGAGGATCAGCCGTCTCCTTAAATCCAGCACATATGGCCTTTAGCACAGTAGTTCTCTCTAATTTTCCTTCGGATCAGTTAAACAACAAACTTCAGGATTCTGATTTAGTATTAAATGTTTCCAACAATTGAAATGAAGGAACCAATGTAAATTCATATATGGTTTCTAGCAAAAGCTTAAACAATGTCGGCAAAAGTGTGACAAACCTCGAAACTGAACATTGTTAATAACCAAAGTCGGCAAGATGGCAATATCACCACGAGATCCTCGTCCAACCTAAATATAACAAAACGAAAAGGAAAAATGAGATAACTCTGCGGCTAAATTAAAAAGCTGATTATACAAATCCATTTTGCTTATGCATCTTTGTAAATGTTGTGGTTTTGAAAGATATGTGCAGTAAGTATGTCTGACCTGGATTTCTTGTTCGGCTTTTAGCACTGCATTCTCGATATCATCTTCAGGATTACCCATACATTTTTTTATCTTGTCAACGGGCAAATCTGCAGCAATCAGATTAAAGCTATTAAAACCACAAAACAAGCATTTTTTCCGTACACATTACACAGAAATCAAAACATGCGATTTACCAAGTGATTTCATGACATCCTCAGCGCATTCTTTGCTATACTTCTTTTCTTTCATTGAACATCTGATATGGAAGTCTGTCACATAGTCCCACCAAACCCATGACCGGCCGCTCTCATTGGCAACTCTATGCACACAAAGCTGCCTCAAGTTCTCGTATACCACGTCCTTCCCTTGGTACCCTTCTCCCAAATCTTTCTCAGGATCCGGTGCACAATACCTCCCATGGTTTATGCATTGAGACTTGCACTGCGTTGTAAGGATGAAAGCCCGAGGACAAAACCAAGTTATATAATGTGGAGTGAAGAGGGTGTAACCCCCTCTCTCAAGAATCTGAGCGTGACCCTTGAAATTTTTTACAAATGTCATTTGCTCATCACAACGAGCCCCACACTCGTCGTTGCTGTTTGTCCAGAACTCGTATTCAACTCTTTGATCGGGGTGTGGCACGGACTCTCTCCAGTCAAGTTTCACCATAACACCTTCCTTCTTCTTTAACGCTTCCTTCAAGCTATCACCAAAAGCTTTCTCTATCAGAGCTGATGGAATTCCAATCCTCTCTATGTAACCATCTGCATCAGTGCTCTCTTCCGGGGAATCCATTGTTATTAGAGGCTCTTCAATGTTGTCTGCCACTAAAACAGCCTTAGCTCCAGCCTGTTGAGCATTCCACACCTTCAAAGCAAAGTAGCAACCTACAAGGGCAGTAGCACAAAGTTCAAACTACAATTCCAATAGCATTGGTTGTGTAACATCAGACCCACTTAGAATTCAATCTGTCACTAACAAACAATATAAACAATGTTAAGTTACCTATCATCAAACAAGGCTATTGGTGAGAGATTCTACCATACAACCGAGGTATATATATCCCCTTCTCTCAATCTCTCACATCACGCGATGAGAGAGATAGACTGGTTGCTAGAATTTGCCCCTCTTGGCACGGAGGAATTACAAAATACAAAGAAACCAATATCTATTGAACGGTAAGCTAAAGCCAAAGAGAAATAGAGTGGGGGACTGGAAAGAGACTTTTGATAAGTCGGTTTTACCAAAAAGAAGGGAAAGTGGAAGAACAAGGGAAAAAGCAGAGCAACCACACGAAAGAAAGTTCAAATCCACAATCTCCAAAACAGCATCCGAATTCCGAAAAAGGAAAAATACGCATCTCATCCTTGCCGGAAAACGCACCAAATCGAAACAAATTCAAGTCCAACAAGAAAAATAACTCTCAACCTTTTGCTAAATCTATATGCTTTTTCAAAAGAAACTCAAAACACACAACAAAAAGGGAAATTTAACTATAAAAACAAGCCATGCAAAAACAAACACATACCAAATTGATTTCTAGACACACTTTGCTGAACTTGCATCTTCATCATTCAAATTCTTAACAATAATGGAAAATGATCTCAAGTCAACCTACTAATCGAAATTGTAAGTGGGGATTCAAACATGCGACCCTGTAATACTCTTAATCACTAGAACTACAAACCGCCCTGCCCGGAGTTTGAAATTTAATAAATGAAGAGAGACATGATGATTGATTGATTTACCTCCGCGATCAAGTAAAACAATGGTGGAGCGACAGTTTCTCGACTTGAAAGGCTTGTCACCCTCAAAAGCTTCACACCCGGAAGACCCTTTTTCAGGATAGACAACAGCGCCCACCAGGGAGCCTCCATAGTTCGGCCGCCCAAAGTTGCCGATAGCACCGTCGTGCTTCGAGCGCACGCTCATTGGATAGAGAACCTTAATGCTTTCCGTCTCCACCACAAACCTTGCAAGCACATGGTTCTCAAAAACTGATAACACCACCACAAAAAAAGCTGTGAGCTTTGGCAGAAAAGCCATGCAAGAAGAGACTTGTTTGTGTATTTTTGAGAAAATAAGAAGTGGGTTTTCTGTGTTTCTGGGGTTTGAGAGGTAGAGAGGAGGTGGAAGAAAATGGCGATGCGCCCTTGAATGACTTTGCAACGGTCTACGGGTGGGGGGGCGGACTAGAAAATAAGAAAGGGTTAGTGGGTCCGGTTTGGTTCACAGAGAGAGAGAGAGAGAGAGAGAGAGAGAGAGAGAGAGAGAGGGAGATTGTTTGTCGTGTAAAAAGGGGGTTTAAGTTTTTCTTTCAATCTATAACGTAAAGGAAACGACAGGTGAGAGAGAAGAAGGATAGTAGACTGCGTCAATGGAACCACTTCTACACGTTGAGAGATTTTTCAATGTGTTTGTAATACGAGCACATATCATAATATAAATGGATGAATATTTGAAAAAAGTTTGTAACACTTCTATAATAATATAACACGACACTTCATATTTACTTGTAAGTGAGAGGTCTTAGGTTTGATTTTCGTCAAAGGCGAATTTGAATCACATTATTGCTAGCGCATTATGAGGCTAAGCACACCCTCTCCTCTTAATGTAAATAATATCGTTTGTTGAAAAGAAAAAAAAAATCATCCTACTTGATAGGAATCTTGGCAGAGGGAAGAGAGAGGGGGAGAAGGAGAGAAGTCAAGGAAACTTTAAATGAATTTTAAGTCGTTAATTAATATTACCTAATTCTTGATAGGAGAAACATGTGTGTTGATTAATGTTTATTTAAGGTTTATTACTTCATTTTGAAGGTACAAATAGGGTAATGCTATTTGTTAAATTTTCATTCGAGAGTTAATTGGTGTAGGTATAAATATAATTCCTATAGGGACTATATGTGTTCTTTTTTTTTATTCTTTTTAGGAAATAAACCTTATTAAGAAAAAGAGAAACTCCTACAACATTTTAGAATTCATACATTAAAATACAAACGTTTGATGTGCCTCGCTAAAAAGTATCTAATTCAAATATAAATATGATTAATATTGTGACCAATGAAAATAATAGCATCTACTAAGTGAGATTGAAAGATCTGATAAATACCCACCTCTTTTATTTAACTTTTTTAACTAAAAAGCTTTTGTCCTTTCAAAACTGAATCTCCAAACTGAACTTACATTTAAGCAATGTATGAGAGAGAGAGAGAGAGAGAGAGAGAGTTCCCATGAATTAAACTAGTTTTACATGAGAAAATCAAAGTTAAGACTTTTTTAACATATTCATTCAAAGCACAATGATGCATGCAGACTAAATTTTTTATATGTTAGGTGCAACTCCATTAATTTATGTTGGGTGGTGTTTTGATATGTAATCACACTAATATGTTTCCAAAATTACTTTAAACTTTTGAGATCAGCTTAACTAAGTCATGTCTCACGCCTTAAAACGATTGATTAGGGATTGACTGATTGTATGTGGAATATCTGGTGCAGGGCAAATAAAGGTTGAGGAGGAAAACAAATTGATGTATTAAGTTTTAGAGTGATATAAACGGTTAGTCACCGTTCCGATTAATCCTTAAGCGTTTGAAAATTAGAAAATGATGCTTAGACCTGCTTAGATGTTTGCCTAGCCTGCTCAGACCTGCCTAAGCCGCGAATCTCACTTAGACAGAAAATAGATAATTATTTTCATTTTGTATTTTATTTTTTCAATAAATTCTAAGAGATTTGTTGAATACTTAGATGAACACATATTATGTGTTTGTTCCCTATGTTTTCATTATGTTCTAATATTTTATAGTTTATATGTCATTTTATTTTATAATTTATGTAACCCAATGTAATTATGTGTTTTTTTAAGTATAAGCATGAAATTAGATATACAACGTATAATAAATTAACTTAAATCCGTCTAGTCTGCTTAGATCCGCCTAGACGCTACACTCTAACCCACCGCCCATCTACCTCTTTGCGTTTTTAGAACCTTGGTTATGAGTAAGTCAAGTCTCTAAGTCCATATTCTCAGCAGAATGGGTCAATTGTGCAAGGAGAAGAACACATATAGAGTAAGTGGAAGACTTGACTTAAAAACATTATACATCTCAAGTCTTCTCTAGAATAGTAAAGGGAAGATTGCTGTCCTTACACGGCAAGCGTGAAGTGCCTAAGGGGGCAAAGCAATTAGAATAAAATTATTGGATTTAATCTACTACCCAATGCATCTCGTTCGACATGAAGAATCATTCTTCAACTTCATGACACAAATCACAAAATTCTATAATCCTATTGGGGGGACGTGAGATCATGGATTGCGATGTTCTCTTGTCACATTTGTATGTGTTTATTCCTTTTTTTTCTTTTAAATTTTACATAATTCTAAGCTGCATACGTAAGTGGAATTAAGTTGAAGAATTAAAAAATAGAATTGGGATTTTTAAGATAAGGAATAAACAAATCATGGATAAATCCAAGCAAACTTCTCCTAGGCATTTGCCTCCGATCTAATCAGAGAATCGAATTGATTATTGAAATATGAGTTTAATTAGTCGATTTATTAGCAAACAAGGAAAAATATTATTTAGACGGATGAATAGATTGACTTTAAAACAACAATTAATTACTATTGCTATAAAACAAACTCGTATTTTATCTCCGTTGTCCTATTGGGAAAATGGGTTACGTGTTTTCGGTGTTTTACGGGGCTTGAGAGCTACAAGTGGTAGAAGAAAATGGGGGCGTACATTAACTAGAATATAAGAAAATGTCCGCATCGAAAATTGACTGATTCCAGTTAGTCTAGACACAACTAAAACCAAACAGTCCAACAAATCCTACGGCTGTATACATCGGCGGCGTAATTCAGTTTGCTAAGCTAAAGCGGTGTGCTTCTCTCTTTTCACTCAATTTAGCTTATATTCCTTTTTTTTTTTTTTTTTAATTAACGATACTATTTACACTAATGGAGAAGGTATCCACTAAGTCTCACCATGGGTAGCAAATAAGACGATTCAAATCCGTCTTTATCAAGAATCGAACTTAAGACCTCCCACTTAAAAGTGAAGATGAATACCACTAAACCGTAATCCTGAATAGCTAGCTCAAATTAGATTAGAATCAATAAACAACAGCAAAGGCCAAGGCAAGGCCGACGAAACCCAAAGGTCCAACAGCCAGAACAAAATATGGGTTGTATTGGAAAAATAAAAACAAGCCTATACCCCAGGTTGTTTTGGGCAGCTCAAGTAGCCGAAAGGCGAAGAACAAAAACAAACAGGACATATCACATCGGCATGACAAAGTTTGCACACAGGGGGCATCACTTACAGCATACCGGTCCGTCGAATGGCATCAGAACAAAATGGCTTTAACAGTTTGGATTCCTAGAGAAGAAGGGTAATTTCAACAGAAGATCATCCATAAATGCTGCTTAAATCCAAGGTTAACATATGACGTGCTCGATTACAATTTTCGGATGATAACTCTCAAATATCTATAACAGGAAAACCGAATACAAAGACAGCCTTAAGGATAATGTTATCGTATTGGGCGAAAATTGGGCATTCTGTTCTTCTATCAAAGAGTTAAATATGACGCCTCTTAACCTTTCCTCCCTTGCCGTGGCGCCTTCTTTTGCCCACCTTGAACACCCTTTTGGATTTCTTACTTACCCCACCAGCAGGCTTCAATGCAGCTAATCTTTCGTTGACAGCATCCATGTCCACATCTATTAGAAGAGTACAACATCAGCATGGTTAAAGTTGAAAATAGCGGACAGATAAATTAATTGATGCTGAGTAGCTAGAAAATACTGTACGTCAATGACAATGCAAATTGCTATGCATCTCAAAAAGGACACTCAAACTTTGTAAATCAACACTTGCCGGAATAATATAATCATAAAAAAGGCAGGCATCATATAATTACATTTATGAATAAGAATACGAGAATACAACCTAAACATTACTAAAAAGTACTCACTTAAATTTTCTGAAAAATGAGCTCGCCAAACGTGTGATCAAGAGAATGTATATTATTAATTACCTATGTTAAAACCCATGGTGCCAATAATTCCCACCAACCGACCTACACTTTTATCTCGCTTGAGAAACTTTCCGAAGACAAGAGTTGGTTAAAGTTAGAGTAGATATCCAACACTAAGGGATGCAGAAAATTAAAATCTACATAGCTTGAAATAAACTGCTGAAACAAGGCACCCCCTGCCCCCATCTAATTCGATTTGTTCATTTTACGTTACAATCAACTTTGAATTCAGACAACATGTATTAACCAAGCATCGGAATCATGCTGTAAACTGAAATTAACTTCCAAGAAAGTTCCATACTAAAAGCCTCTGCCTAGTGTTTAAGCCAGCTACAATGTCCCCACTTACAAATGAGAATCCCAAGTACACAACTCACTTTTTGAATAGTATCTTCCGAAAATACAAACCTACTCTAGTTGTTTTGATGACGAAAAGTTCACTCTTTCAAAACACTCCAATTATATACTTTGTAGAGAAATTGCAGGGAATGAAAAGTAATTTTATTCCCTCTGTTGCTGATTAACATTTCAGTTTTTCCCTAAACAATAATTCCATCACAAAACGTGTACTGTCTGTCAATCTATGGATGCATATATGTTAAGAGTTAACAAATAAAAAGACCATTTTTTCAATCATTATGTATCGAAATTGCACATTGCAAGAGCAGGGCATCACAAAAAGCACGCGGATTGATAGAAATCTAAGCAAAACTAGCAGATGGGTAATGAAATAATGAAGAAAAATGGGTGGAAACACATAATTTCCAACAAATTAAGTACAAACTAGAACATGGGTGGTTGAATTTAGCACAAAATTAAAACGGGTATCGACCAAAAGAGAGCATACCCATGTTGCTCGTGGAGGCGGAGGCGCCGTTAGTGGTGGTGACCTCCATAGCAGAAGTGGATTTAGGAGGCGGGCGTACGGGAAGCTTAGGGGCAGCGAGGGCAGCTTCCTGGGCAGCGAGCTTAGCTTCGTCTTTCTTGTCGTAGTAGGGCTCCACCATCTCTCTGCGAATGGCTCTCAGCCTCTTTTCTCTCTTGCATCTCATCGACTTCGCCATTGTTTCCGCACCGCCTTCGCCTCTCTTGCTTTTGGGTTTAGGGTTTTGCGAAACGCGAAAGGGCGGAACCAGTATTTACGTTTGGTATTTATAGTTCGGTAGAGTCCTATCGGTTCGGTTGATTGGTTGGGGGTGAATTGGTCTTTTTATTCTGTTATTTGGAATTGCAATTTTAACCCTGAATGCATTAGTAAATGGAAGTGATTTTCGCAATCATTTTCTCCTCTGCGCCTCGAGAGATTTTTCAATGTGATCGGCATAATGAAAAATTTCTCCTGCGCCTCCATCACTTTTCCTTAGCTTCAGGATTGAATGAAAAAAAAAAATGATTCGTGTTCATTTATGTCCCTTGAGTGTGTAAATCACAATTCAATAACATATCGATTTCCACGCCCCTATGCCATTCTTTAAATACCCTTAAATATTTCCAGTAATGGTTGCCCAAAGTTTGGGGATGGAGGTGATTCGGTGATGTTTGCCATCTGAGTTGGATGCCCACATCATGTAACCCACAAAATATGATTCAACTAAATAGTCTCGCTAGCATTGCATCGCCGCACATCATTTCCACCCATCTATATATTATAGCTTGCATATATTATATCATGAAATATATACTCTGTCTCTCACCAATGTTATAATGCGTAGGCTAGTGACAATATTAGGGTCACAAACCACATTTTCTCCGATTTAAGATGGGAGCAAAAAAACGAAATAAACTTAGATGATCAGTTTAGTGAGGACTAAAATGAAAGAGGAGGAGAATAGAGCAGTTTATAGTGAATAATGGCCATAAATCTCGTACTCTTCTTCCCATATGAATTTACTGATATCCACAGAACAAGAAGACACGGAGTATCGGACTTCCATTTTACCACTACAAAACCAATTCACAAGATCAACTGGTAGTCTGCTTCCTCTCCCTTCGGTCGCTTCGATCTCATGGCTTGCCTACGAATTCCACATCAAACAGAAGAACTGAATCTGGTGGAATAATACACGAGCCTGCACCATGCCGTAGAATGTTACACTTCATCAGGTTCTACTACAAACACAGGGAACAAAATGGAAAATGCCTAACATGACTGACTGACTGCTTACCTCCTCTACACCCAGCTCCTCTTCCGCCATATGCAAGTTCCGGAGGAAGCTTCAACACGCGTTTCCCCCCTAATCAAGTTGAAAAACAATCAACTTCCTGATGCCGATTATATGAGTAAGAACACGAGTAAACAGTGCAATCATGGATTTTGTACAATACCCGCAAGCATTGGAGGAATTCCATCGCCGCCTAGAATACCTTGATCCCACCCTTTGATGACCTGTGAAATTTACAGAATACAATACTTCAGTTCAATCTAGGTGTAGAGAAAACCGCTATGTGTGCTACACTTACTGATCAATAAGTAATGTGATAACTAAATGCAGTAAAAATAATTACGTTTGAGTTAAATTCTAAACCCTGCAAAAGATGGGGTGATTTCTTTCAAGAAGGTTGATGCGTTCTTTAGGCACAAGGTTGCACACATTCGGCGCAAGGAGAGATGGTTCTAAGCCTTGGCAACAGCACAAAGATACTACCTTCTGCTGCTCTGCATTGTTTCCATTGTCCTACTTCCTTAAAAATTCAACACAATGCTCCCTCTCCTATCCATATTACATACTCCAAATTTCGGGCTTGATCCGAAATCATTCGATCATTTTTTTTTCCCTTTCAGGCAACAATTTATCACGAAGAAAGCCCCTAAACACCGTCAAGTAAGGTTCTTGAGCTATCAAATCAAAACTCCGAAAGCAGGACACCGCCAAATTTAGACAAGTTCATAGCTCAAACAAAACAGATTTCTTGATTTGATATTGGACAAGGCAATTAGGCACAACATTTGCTGAAAATTATGAACACATTCATATGACTCATAGATGTACAATTAGCGACATACCTCACCAACACCGACACGAAAAGTAAGGGGCTTCCCACGATTGTAGCTGCTATCAAACACCTTTCCATTCTCCAATTTCCCAACATAGTGTGCCTGTGCATTTGTTTCACAAAATTGTTCAGAACCCACATGCAAAAACACCCTAATCATAATTACGGTCCTTAATATTGTGTTTGCTTCAAGAATTTAAATACATAAACAAGAAAACCCAGTTTGTAGAATCGAGTAATACGCTTTGATTATCTGGAAAAATAAATTCCTGATTAATTACCTTAATCAGCTGTCCTTGAACAGCCTCAGGGCCATACCCCACAACTTTGTCACAGAAAGCAAGGCCAGAAGGAGCCACAGTTAGCTCACAAGCTGCTGCCCCCTCAGCTGCTTTGGTGGGCTGAGGATGAAAAAGCACATCAAGAAGCCCAAAGCAGAAGCCAAAACCAATTGCTTCTCTTCTGCTGAACAAATTTGGCTTCTCATTATTCTGCAGTTGTTGGGAAGAAGAAGAAGAAGAAGATAAGCTTCTGTGTGGGTGGCTTAAGATTTTGAGTTTTGGGGATTCTGATGTGCTGAGATGATCCCTTTGGAGCAAAATGCTGGGTGTTTTCAAGTTTCTGGGATTGCAAGTGCCAAGTGAAGATGCCAAGGAATTCATTTGCAATTTTGAACCAACCAGTTACCAACCGAGAGATAAAACAAAGATTGGCTTCTGCACTAAAGTTGTGGTGAATGTTATATGGACCAACCCAAAGTAGGACCTCATATGGGCTAAGATGTCCCACTTAGGATTTGTCAGTGACTATCTGGAAAGCCCAATTAGGATTAGCCAAATTGGATTTAACGGAACAAAAATAAACAACGGTGTGCATTATGAAATCATTTATAAGATAAAACTATAGCGAATTTGAAAAATGTGACAGAATAAATTACGTTTCACGTCTGTTGAACAGTTGTTGCAATATTCGTCATAATTTCTCTTAAAATTAGTTTGTGTTTACACAGTTATTACACGATAGATATATGTTACAAGGTAAAAGTATATTTAATACAAAAAACTTATAATTTGCTCAAGATTATACAACTATTGTATTTCAAACTTATCAAACACTTTTATGTACGTTAATTTTCTATAAGTTTATATGTCAATGTGAATATCACTATCGTATCATCTCAAGCGTGGCCTCATGTGCATTACACACCGAAAAAACCGCATCCCCTTTTTCTTCTTCCACACACCATTGCATATTTTTTTTTTGGTAATGAGAAAATACTTGGGAGAAATAAGAAATGAAGATATTCCGAATCTGTTAAAATATGGACGCTCATTTCAGTCAACGCCCCTCCCGATGATCCCCCTACCTCTCTCTCTCTCCTTGACCTAACTTCCCAGGGATACAAGATTTCCGTCCGTTCACCGGTGGCCTGAGAGATTGTTTAAGGTGTGTGCAGAGTACCTTATATTGTTTTCATTTCAATTTGCTTTCGATCGTTTTGTATTTTTCGAAATTCCGGGGTTTGTTTGTGAAAGATTGGAACTTTAAATTGTGAAACCCTGCGTCTTAAATATAATTCTGTGTTAAAAAAAATAAATAAAAAATTGAGGCACCCGCACTGTACATAACTTGTTTGAACAGAAAATTTACGCAATCTATATTTTTCTCTCGGGTGATATTTTGCAACTCGAGTAAAAGTTCAAGTGGCATTGCTATAAATTTCCCCGACTTTCACTCCAATTTATGTTTCCAAGTGTCGATCTTACCCCATCAGAATTCTTTGGAAGGAGAAATTTTTAGTTATAACAGGAATACGGATGGTACACTACGTGTTTTTATGCAAGTGGTGGAAAATTTTAATTTTTAAGTTATTAACCTTTTAAGACACATAACCCACTATTTATTTAGGGATACATGGTGTAGCACCTCATGTGACGGTCACACTGAAAATCTCTCATTTGGAAGCTTGCTACCAAAAGTAAATATATAGCTGCAGCAGAATAGTATATCACCAAGTGACCATCAGAGTTGATCACGATGATATGCATTGAAGATCTTCCTGACCCTTTATTGGTTGAAATCCTTTGTCGACTTCCTTGCAGTAAAGTTGTTTTTCAGTGCAAAAGTGTGTCGAAGCGTTGGTTACGTCTCATCTCCGATCCTTCTTTTCTTCGCCGTTTTCTATGTGTCCAAAGCGTTCAACAGAAGCCCATCCTAAGTACTCTAGTTATATTGGCCTTTAGCGACGTGGAGCTAGGGGCACAAAACTGAAGTCTTTCTTCCGCCCGCCCCACAAGTCCACAATGGTGAAGTTGCACCATTGGGAGTGGGATTCATGTGTGATCCATACTACAACTCCTCTTCTCGAGAAGACAGTAGCAGTACAAGTTTTGATATCATCCAGCTTAATACTGAGTATAGGTGGACGATTGTGCGAATGGTTCGGAATTTGTCAGATGCTGGCTACCATGTGGAGATGATCTCTTCTGAGACTAGAGGTGAATGGAGAGAATTGGCTCTGTTAGGCAGCCCACAACAGTTAAAACACTTGCGAAATATTCATACTGATATTGAAGGTTTCATTTCTTATTCAGCTGTTGCTCACAATAGAAAGTTTTATTGGTTGCCTAATACTTCTGAATGTACTTTTGAGTTGGATCCATTCATTGCTAATAGTAATGGTGATAATGTTGCTAAATGTCATTTCATCGACGAGCCAGACGCTCTTTTTATTAGCGCAAGTAACTGGCATCTAGGTGTGTGCAAAGGGTTTCTGCGGATGTGCAAGGTGGGATTAGGTGCTGATGATCCCTTCAGTGTTTGGGAGCTGAAATTGCAAGAGGCGCCCGAGGGAGATTGGGAATTTGAATGGTTAGCCGATAGAATAACCCAGCCTTTCGATGATATTCCTTTGTTCTCTGAACAGGAAGACAGAAGCTGCACGGTTGAGATGCTAAGTTTCCACCCGAATAATCAAGATATCATTTATTTCAGATTTGATCAACACATTGTCACGGGCAACTTTCGCGAAGGAAAGTTAGAGTTAGATATAGCTCCAAAGACTCCGTTTGATCTCGGTTCTTGGAGAGAGGTCCGCATATTTGCGCTCCCATGATGACCGACGCCAGTTCCTAAACTCTAGGAACTAGTCCTTTTAGTTACTTTTGGTTGTTTGCTAGCCTGTGGCGTGTGTACCTCTCATTTCATTTCATGTTGTTTCTTATGTCAGGTTAAACTTGGTGTTCTTGTATTTCTCATTTACGTTTTGAACTGCATCTCATGCATTTCCTAATAAAAAAATTTAATTTCCAAAAACAAAGCAAAATTTTGAGCATTCTCATTTAAGTTTACCAACAATAATATAGTATAATTGCGAAAAATAGTTTTAAGTGGAATATAAAGTTCCTAAAACGTAAATTAGGGTTTCATGTTATGGTGAATGTTTTATGCAATCAATTTCGAAAAATATCGAACTTAAATCCTGGTTAGAGGGTACTTGGATTGGTTGTAAATATTGTGAACATGTTTGTAGAAGAATCAAAACTTCAATTGCAAAGTTCTATCTTCAATACGTTGCATCACGTCCAATAGAGACATTGAAAGATGAACAATTGAATTAATTGCAAGTAGATCAATTCAATAAAATAGAAAGTGAAGGAAGGAAAGAATCACTTGAGGAAAGGGAAAAAGAAAATTGCTCTCCAATTAATACAAGGGCTAACAGTAAAAATATAATAGAATTCCTATACATAATCTACTAGGATTTACACAATCACATATCTAATTGAATAATAACTGCAATATAACCTTTATTGTCCACTTATATTATAACGCGTAAAAGTTTAAGATTAATCTCAAGAGAATCCTAAACCCTATTAATAACAGCCGTTACGTATTTTGTTTGTCTGCGTGTTTTTTAATCTCAAGAGAACTCTAATCTTATCAAAGTTGTTTTAATACTGCTACAGAAACCGAAGTTGCAGTATATTAGTATCAAAAAGATCGTTGTCAACCAAGTTGACGCCATCAGAGTAGATCATGAATTGTATTGATGATCTTCCTGACCTGTTATTGGTTGAAATCCTTTGCCGACTTCCATGCAATAAACTTGCGTTCAGATGCAAGTGTGTGTCAAAGCGTTGGTTTCGTCTAATATCCGATTCTTATTTCGTTGGCCGCCTTCTGTACCTCCAACTTGACCGGCACAAGCCCATTCTAAGTACCCTAGTTATATTACCCCGTACCCACCACAGATTTGGAGCTTGTACTACGTCTGAGCATCCAGCGTTCAAGGCGATCAATTTTCCGATGAGTTTCCTCCCTTGTTTTCGAGATAAAGAAGAGCACAACTTGATCGTGGTGGCTACATATAATGACTTAGTTTTGTGCTGCACAAAAACTCCTCACCGTGATTACTACATCTGCAATCCATACACCAGGCAATGGATTGCGCGCTCTTCCCCTCACCCCTCAAGTTCACAATGGTGAAACTAAACCCGTAGGAGTGGGATTCATGTGTGATCCATGCTATAACAACTCCCCATCTAAGAAAGACTGTAGCAGTACTAGTTATAATATCATCCAACTTAATGTTGAGTATAGGTGGGTGGTTGTGCGAGGATTATCGGATCATGACGGGTTCAATGTGGAGATGATCTCTTCTGAGACTAGGGGTGAATGGAGGGTGTTCGCTTGGTTACGCGGCCAACAAAGGATTCGCAGTTGTTTTCCTTTGAATTTTACTTCTCATTCGGCTGTTGCTCACAACGGTAGATTTTACTGGAAGCTTAATGATTTTGCTTATACTTTTGAGTTGGATCCGTGGGGTAGTTTTAGGAGTGGTGATAATATTCCTAAATATCTTTTCATTCAGGAGCCAGATGCCATATGTTATGGAGATAATTGGATTCTAGGTGAGTGTGGAGGGTGTCTGCGGATGTGTAAGGTGACATGGAGTGGTGATGATCAATTCAGTATTTGGGAGTTGAAATTACCAGAGGCACCCGACAAAGCCAACAAATGCATATGGTCAGTCCACAGAATTTCCCTGCCTTCCAAAGATATTGCTTTGATCTCTGAACAATTAAGCAACAGGCACCGCTGGGTGGAGTTGTTAAATTTCCACCCGAAAAATCAAGACACCGTGTATTTCAGATTCGGAAAAGACATTTTCATGTATCACATATGTGAAGGAAGGTTAGTGCTATCTACAAAGATTCCATTTAATTTTTGGAGAGAGTTACCCATATGCGCTCCCGTGGTGGCCAACACCAGTTCCTAGACTCTAGGAATTAGTCTTATTCTTACGTTTGGCTGTTTGCTGGTTTGTTACGTTTGGTTGTTGGCTGGTTGTGCGGCTTGTGCCGGCCTGTGTCCGTCTTGTTGGGTCCTGGTTGTTTCTTACTTTTTTTTTAGCAGTCAAGTTAATAAAGGATGCAGATGAGTGTAATTCTTTTGATCCCATTGCGGTATTAGCGAAGAAAGAAAGATATACAATATGTACACTAAACAACACCAGATCGCTATGCAATCAAATGTTAAAAAATGAACGTTCCTACTAATTGCCTTTTTAATATGCACACTAAAACAACAATGATTGCCAAGAATGAAAAATTGCGGGGAAGAAGGGGTGAAACAGCAACAAATTGGTTTGCAAGAAACTACTGAATGTAACTTCTACTATAGTACATTGAGGAGACAAATCCGATCAACCGTTTGCACGTGATACGTACAGCTTAAATTTGATCAAATGCCGGCTGTCAATGTTGATTTACCTGGAAGATTAGTATGAATATCAGTCAGATTCTATCCACCATCTCATCAGTAGTTGAACATAACAATCAAACCAGATAATGTTATTTTTCCGGACAATGTACTACTGTTGCTCGTGAACAAGTAAACCATGTAATAATATTGAAGGCTCACCCCAAGTTCATAACTTGCCCAAGGAGAGATGGAATGTGAACTTTCTGCTATCCACTTCTAACAAAACTAGATGCCCCGACCTTCCTCACACGTTGGTTGTCCATTAAATTCCTCACTCTTTCTGCATCCTCTCGCTTCCCACCCAAAGCATACAAACTCGAGAGGAGAATAAACCCCACCATCGTTCTCTCGTTTTGCCATGACCTGCTTAACCACTGGTTCCGCCATCTCAAACTGTTTATGCTCCTTAAAGGCAGATAAAAAAGCAGTCCGAATAACGACATTGGGCTCAAGACTCATTTTCCTAATAACCTCATAAGCTTCCTCTAAAAGTCCTGCCTTGCCATACAAGTTTCTACATTATTCTCCGATATCACATAATTTTTTTCTTATCCTTTGCGGCGTGGTTTCGGTACTCAAGTTCAATTATTGTGGTGGGGTATAATTGAGGCAGGTTTTTACAGACTTTGGCAAGCTCGAAATTTAATCCCTTTTGAAAGAAAAATGTTTATAGTTGATCAGTTGGTTAATCGCATTCGCTTGCAAGTTTGTGAGGTGAATTCTTCGGGTATGGGTTTTATGTTAAATTCAGTTGATGAGCTTTGCATTCTTAGAGCGCTTGGAGCGCATGGAAGGCCTTCAAGGGCACTTAGAATTCATGAGGTTATTTTGATTTCTCTTTTTTCTTTTCAAGTTAAAGTTGCGGATTGTGGTTCTCCCGGTATGGCTGGTTTTGGTGGTATTTTCTGTGATCACTTGGGTCATTGTCTTGGATGCTTTGCAGGATCTTTTGGTATTGCGACTACCTTGGATGCAGAAACTAAAGCTATTATTCATGCTGTTTATATGGCTTTGCAGAGGGGTTGACATTCTCTTTGGATTGAGTGTGATTCTTGTTTAGCAGTGCATTTTCTTTCTAATGGATCTTCTCAGGTGCCTTGGTGTTTATCAGTTGATTGGACAAATTGTTGTACCATCCTCTCTTCCATGCAAGTTTGGTTTTCTCACATTTATGGCGAAGAAAATCAAGTGGCAGATTGTTTGGCAAACTATGGTGTTGATTAGTTTGGCGTTCATTGGTGGGATTCTTGTCCGCCATGTGCAGTTGCAGCTATTGCTCATAATCTTTCATGGCTTCCAAATTTTCATTTCTCTTAGAAGTTCTCTTAATTGATTTTTTTTTTATTATAATAATTTTCTTCTTCTTGTTAGGATTTGGCTTCATGTCCCTTCTAACTTATTGTATCTTTACTTTTTTTTTTTTTTCTTAATATATTTTCACAATAAAAATAAAATTAAAAAATTAAAAAAACCATGCATCCCTAATGCTGAATTATAGGCTCCAAGCCAGTTTCTTGATCAACTTGAAATATTTCCAGCCCTCCTCTACTGGTCCTGCATGCAAACAAGAACTAAGAACTCCTGTAAAAGTAAGTTCATTAGGTCTTACACTGGCTTTTCGTATCATCTCAAACAAAGACAATGCTGCTTCGCTGTGGCCATATTGTTGTGCCGGTTCACAAATCAACACGGTCCAAGTCCTGCCTTCCCATACAAATCGACCATGCATTCATAATGCTGAATTGTACGTTCCAAGCCACTTTCTTCCACCAACTTGAAGTATTTTCGGCCTTCCTCGATCAGTCTTACAAGCCCTAAGAATTCCTGTGAAAGTCACTTCATTAGGCTTCACACCGGCTTGTTGCATCTCCTAAAGCAAAAGCTCATGCATGGAGAAGCGAATTGGCCACATATAAATCAAACCTAAACCCAAGTTCATAATGTGGGCATTAATAATGGCATTAGCCCAATCATTTTTTTGGATAATTCAAAACTTTACTACTCTCAAGTTTCGCCAAAGTTGTACTTTACTACACCTATTTTATTTTTTTTGTCACACTTTCATACCTGAAGTTTGATTCTTTTACTACTTTGATATTTCTGTTAGTCTAGCCGTTAACTTTTCTGTTAATTGATGACATAGCAAGATCTTCACCCACTAATTATCACTTTAGTGCTCTAAAGTATCGTGAAATTCGTACTTTACAACCTTTAGGTTTTTTTTGTTTCTTTATTATTATTTTTTTTTTAATCTCACTTTCAAATTATAAAGTTACGTTTTGCTCTCATATTCATACTACTATTAACATGGGCATCAGGAGCTCCGTTAAAGCGTGACGTGACGTTTGACTGAATGATGACTGTGCAGAAAAATTGCAGCTTATCCGGATTGGCCGGTGCATCATTCCCACGATGTAGGGTTATTTTGTAGAGTAACATATAGCGTTTAGAGAAGAGGTTTTAGGTGGGGTAGCTGTGTGGCCAATACACTCGAGAGTAGGAATTGCCACCCTTTATTGTTAATTAATTCTACTAAAGTTCTGTTGTATATTATATATATGAGTCTCAATGACTCTATATATTTATGTTGTATTGCTACAGTCTTACGATCCAATTCTAATTGTATCTCGGAATCAGGGCGTGACACCACCAGTTCTACCTCGAGGTATTCTCCTAAAAAGAAATCCAGCTAGATCAGGCCAACGAGTACCAAGCTTCAAGCATACCTTTAGCTTTTATTAATGGCAAGTAGTTCTGCTTACACCAGAAAAGCTTACTCAACAATTGCATTTTCACTTCAAAGTCCTAACAATCATAACGTTTTTCCTAATGCAGTCCTAACAATCATAACGTTTTTCTTAATGCGCACACAAAAGATCTTGCAAAAGCTGAACAATTGCATTTTCACAAGCATAGTTATTCATGTTTTTAATCGATTTTACGAAATGCACGAAAACTGTCATAACTAAAATATATTTTCGTGGAACTTTCACCGCACCATAGGCTTCTTGAAATTCATGCACTTTCCCTTATCTACAACCTTACGTGGGTTTGAGGAAACGAACCGATCGGGTTATATCCAATAATCCAAGTGAACAATATATATCAGTCTATCAGTTGCTGTACCATTCTTTTTGCCGTGGCTGCAAGATAGCCATTATACGGTAGCTGTAAAGAACCAAAACAAAGCGTGGCCTCCTTTAAAAAACCAAACAGTGGAACAAAACGTAAACTATAGAGACAGATTAATGTGTAACTAATTAAGAATTATATCAATGGATATAGTAGATGTCAAGCAATCATTGACTACTAGTCAAATTAGACAGCCAATACATTCTCTTACAGTATCTATTAATTAATTTGAAGCGTAAACTTTGATTATTCACTTAAACACTTCATCTCCTTATCCTTTTTCCTTGTTTTTCCAAAGCTGAAACTATTATTAATCAGTTTCTGTCTTTCTAGTAGTTGTATCTGCCACTTCTGAGATCCCTCGATCTGGAACCCAATTGGTGTTGAATATTTATCCACATATAAATGATTGTTTATGCGAATCAGCATTTGAGGAAATTATATATTCTACAAGGCTGCTTGGTTGCTTCAGGTTTTTACCGATCATGTTTACAAGACATTGGCAATTGCCAGCATAAGAAACCTGCATGCATGTCTAAAATATGGAGCAAATCTTGATGAGATATATTAAAAGATTCAAAACCCAATATCATATATATAAAGCATCAATCATAAGCATTCCGATCTTATATATTCTCTTGGTGTTCTTGTGGTACACATGTCTAGACCAGTAAGCCAACTTCACGTCCCCAAATTCTTCATTGCATCCAATTGATGGCTGGTGCAATATTGAGAATTCTTACCTAATAAATAGGGTAATATTGAAGATTAATTCTAACACCTAGTAAGAGGTAAGCTGCACATATTTGCCATTTTCCTTATTGGCATTTGTTTTGACTTTTGAGTGGATGGATATGTTTGAGGTAACGTAATTGCATTTGGTCACAAGGTACTGTTCTGTCCGTACAACCGCAAAAGGAAATAAGTGGGCAGAAGCACACAACGACACTTTGAAGTAAATATTGGGTTAAAAGGTCATTAAAAGCCCTTAGAGTTAGGCCGAGTGGTGAACAAAGATGGGATCCATAAGGATAGCATCAAGATATGTTTAGATTTAATTCTCTTCATTAAACTAGTAACATTCAACAAAATAATTAAGTAACAAAGATAAGATCACACTTTACCATAGTAGCAGTAGCGAGAAGCAATCATGTTTATGTATTATGTGCAGGTTTGATTTTTATCACTAACGACTAATTATTTAACCTACTAACGCTAATCGTTCTACTAAACCAAGGCAAAGAAAGTTAAATACGAAAAAGTTATGAAAAGGAGTGAGGGCTAGGAAAGAAACCTACAAATTAATAATATGAGTGATGAACAGTATTATATTACATTAACAATTTTATTAGTGGGGATAATCAAGCTTGTTTTGGCTTTTGCATTAAAATTTCTTCAAAGTTATGATTATCAGAACTTAAGGCCAAAAAAAAAAAAAAAAAAGAAAGAAAGAAGATTTTAGAAACTGTCGGTGAGATTATGCGCAGAAAAGCTTATATAATGCACTGCTGGTCCATTATCATTCTTGTTAGATATTAATGAGCATACAATATATTTCATTTGACTCTTAAACATGGGACACTAAAATCTTAATCTCGTTAATCACCCAGCTTGGGCATCATGCATATCTATGCACAGTGGCGAAGTCAGGATTTGTCCGCCCGGGGGGGGGGTGTGGGTGAGGGGCGAAATTTAAAAAAGTAAAAGGTTCCAAATTAAATGTAGACAACCAAATTCTTTTAGATAATAGACAATATTAATTTTGCTCATATATTTATCAAGACAAACAAAATACAATTGTTGCCGGCGAGATTTTATGCCATAAATTTGCTAATTATTTGATAGGTTTAAGGGAAGGGGGCATTGCAGTGATGTTCATCTCTTTGATCATAATACTATATGGCCTCATCTGGTCTAGAGGATTGAATTTATATGTTTGTCTATTCAAATCCAATCCTAGAATCCAAACGAAGCCTATATTTGATACAAGCCACTGTAGTGTGATATACCAAACGTGAAAACAGAGAACCTTATCATACCAATTTGAGTTTTTTGCAAACATATCTACCTAATAAACATTAACCTTTTTTTTTTCAAGATAAGAACTGCAACTTTAACCAATAGACTGTTGATGCGTCAACTCCTTCCCAACATCAAATTTTAACAAAATCTGCACTCTTTCGAAAAATGAAGCTAAATTTTGCCTAAAAATCTACTTATTAATCAATAATCATATATAATTCTTATAAAGAATGTCAATTAAGCAAATATTTATGTTAAATTATGAATTAGTAATTTAAATTTAAAAAGGCAGAAGGCATGGCAGTGAGGTGGGAATGTGGGAAGTGAATGTGAGGTTAATAAATAGGGACGAGCGGTCCCCCTTCTGTTGTGTTTTTTTTTTTTTTTTTTGTATAAATATTTTTATGCCCAAACGACGCCGTTCAATATCTATTATTTTTATTTTATAAAGGCAAAGGACACGGTCTTCTCCATATGATTGTTTATAACAAAACACAGGCGCTGCACAGAGATGCAGCCTGCAGCAACCATGACTTCACCTTGCAGGTTTTCAGACAACACCAGAGAGGCGGACCGTCGCTTCTCGGCTTGATTTCCTAAAAAGAGAGGGGCGACCGTCCCTCCCAGTCCTTTGTAGTTTCGCCAATCTGTGCAACCCGAAAAGTTAGACAAAGAACAGTAAATGATGACTTAAAAACAAAACAACAAAAGAAGAAAAGGGGGAAAAGAATTGGGATTGGACTTGGGGTATGATGGAGAGCAGAGATTCTTCGGATACATCCTTAGAGTCTAAACTACTCATTACGTGACGTTGACACATAATAACTATATATGTAGACTCATAATGATATACCTTAGTGACATAAAAGCCATAAATTAATAGGTCAAGAAACAAATTGTTTCAATCAATAGACAACGACATAAGGGAGATACAAGGCAACACGTAAGGACTAGGATTCTCTCCTCTCTTTTTTTCCCTTTCCTTCCTTCTCCTTCTATTTGAACGGTCACGGTTAAGTCACTTCAACATTCTATATTAATTTTTTATAGAAAGAGAAAAACAAAATAGAGAATGTGAGAGGAGGGAATAGAAGGGGATTGAAAGAGAAGATGATGGTTTCAATTAAACTATACACACTTATTGATAATAATACTTTGAAAATAGGTGAAAAATGTTCCTGATAGTGTGAATTTCAGGTTCTTTTGATCTCTGAGTTATTTAATCTAATCTTATATATCACTCTTTCTTGCTAGCAAGCCTTTATAATTTTATGAAAGCCACTCATGCAAACGAGTTACTTTCACCCTTATAAGCCTTGTGATCCAGTATTACTCAAGCTGAATTTGGTTTATTAAGTAGACTAATTACTTCACTTTAGCCATACATTTCATATTCGACAAGACAAAGGGACTTTTCCCATTTCTGTACAAAACAATAAAAAGTTGTCGTTGCTCTCAGTGTAATGATCTCTTGGGGGATATGGCCTGGTTTAATTTAGTATGTGTGCTCTTTAATTTTTTTCTTTTCCACGTGATTTCCTCCTAAAGAAAATTAGTTTATGAGGGAAAACGATCAATTAATTAAATTTTAAACAAATAATTAAGGAAAGTAGGGTAGCAAGGGACAGGGGTGAAAATTGATGAAAGGAGACATATCCAATTATCATCTTCTTCGTTGACACCAAGAAATTATGATTGAAACCTTCAAGCAACAGTTGAGTGAAGAAAGGATGCATGTCAAATGCCGCCTATTCTGATTTATAAATTATAAGACGTAAATGGAATAAAAAAATGTACACATATAGAAATGTGGTGTGGCGTGGAAGGAAATGATGTAGTTCGCTTTAAATCATTAGGCCTTCCACAAATGAACATCAATTATATGTAATATATTCATTTCAAATAGTATGGTTCAATTTTGTTTCTATGTTCGCCAAAGGTGTAGTTACATCATATCATATGGGAGAGAGAATCAATCAATATTGAAATATAAAATTTAAAGGAAAAAAAGAAGAAGCAAAGAAGATCAAAATCAAACGTTTAATTAATCTCGGGGTAAAGTAATTCTTTAGACTTTTTTTTTTTCACTTTCTTAAACTTGCATCTTTTCACCATGCTTTCTGGGATTTAATCACCTCAATCATTCATTCAATAGTTTATGTATAGAAATTATGATATTATTGACACTGGTTAATTCTCTCTCTTATATTTTAACGTATTGTGGATGTGCAACACATTGTAGAGTGCTAATTAATAACAACTTTCTATAGAAAAAATATTCTGATAATATGCAAGGGACTTAAACTCAAGTGATCAAATAGCAGTTACTCATAAGGTCCTATATTCCATTGCCTTAGATACATAATGTATCATATTTTGGATCACTTTATATCACAATTGATGTGTACTTGAAATATATTTAGAGAAGGGATTTACATTGCACGACTTTTCTCTTTCTGCACACATCTATTTGATTTTTTATTATTATTATCTTTAAGGAGACTTACAAAAACATGGGTGTGTAAAAAAAAAAAAAAAAAAAAAAAGAGTGGGGCAATCATTTCCCTGTATTAATTAGAGATAAAATATGATCCTTACTAATTGCAATGTTACTCCACAAATCAAACAGTTCATTTTAAGGAGGACCATGCTTTGTAATTTCTTATTAACTATTATTAAAGAAAAGTGTAACAATCAAGTTAATTGAGAGCCATATGGTTGATGAGACAGTGAAGCTACCAAAACACTCAAAGAGAGACTCAGTGATCCTCTCTCTCTCTCTCTCTCTCTCTCTCTCTCTCTCTCTCTCTCTCTCTCTCTCACTCACAATAAGGTATGTTTACCTTTTTCTAAATGGGATGTTTAAGGAACATATTTAAGGTAAACAAGCCACATCCAGACATGGCGATTAATGGTGTGTGCTAATTAATATTGAAAGAGCTGGAGGATCAACAGAAAAAGATGGGCCATCACTGTTGCAGCAAACAGAAAATTAAGAGAGGACTGTGGTCTCCTGAAGAAGATGAGAAGCTATTGAATCACATCAACACCTTTGGCCATGGTTCGTGGAGCTCTGTCCCAAAACTAGCTGGTACGTGTGTATTTCCGTAGCCATCAATTATTGTTATTCATATTCTCTCAGCAGAGATATGGACACTTAGCTAAATTGACTAGAACAGTGTGTTTCCTTCTGCACATATCAGTTTGAAAACTCTTCCTTAATTATTTCAACGATGTCGTTTTGTGATCTTGTTACATTGTTAATTGCAGGTTTGGAGAGGTGTGGAAAAAGTTGCAGATTGAGGTGGATAAACTATTTGAGACCAGATCTCAAGAGGGGTCCATTTTCTGAGATAGAAGAGAGAACCATCGTAGATGTTCATAGGATTTTAGGCAACAAATGGGCTCAGATAGCCAAGCATTTACCAGGTAGAACAGACAACGAGGTCAAGAATTTTTGGAACTCATGCATCAAGAAGAAGCTCATTGCACAAGGTTTTGATCCCAACACCCACAACCTTCTCCCTTCTTCCAAAGCTAACCCTAGTAACATCAACAACAACAACAATAATATTCATGCATGCAATATTTTTTCTCCATCTTCTTTTTTCTCTGTAAATTCTTCACATGTCTCAGCAGATACTTCCATAGACATATTGGAAGCACCTTATCTCACATTACCTTCTACTTCATCTCCACGTACAAATCATGTCGATATCTCGTTGCATGAAAGATCAACCATATCAACCTGTGAATTCCAAAACCCTAATATGGTTTGGAGTACTACTCTAGTCCAAGATCAAATTAATCCAATTGTTTTAACAGAGTTCATGGGGATTAATAATGTCCCAACAATCTCCACCTCTCACTCATATCCAATATCAGAGCTTGAAAATATTGTAAATGAGAGCTTTCAACCCATAACTAAATCCACAAACCCAAAAGACATGCTATTGCAATCACAACAGGAGGAGGCTTGTGAAGTGGTGGAAAATGAGAATCCCAGTGTGTTGAATGGTGCACAGGCAAACATAGATGCTTCATTTGGGAGCTCTAACTTTGATTTGGATTTTATGGAGTCTACAGAATTGCCTTGTGGAATGTATAATTACCAACCGAGTCCAATGGATCAACTTACATGGAATGGTTAGGCAATTTGGGACTTCTTTTTTTTTTAGCAAATATGACTTTTCCTTTTTTGGTTTAGGGGGCTTTAATATTTTGTTTTGTTCTTGTAGTTATCTTTTGACTCTACTATGTGAATAATTTTTTGTATATTGATATATTTACACTAAGGATGAGTGAATAAATTAGTTTTGAACTCGCGATCTACAAAATTTGAATTTAAGATTTTTTACTTATAAGGAAAGAGAAATACACTAAACCGTAATACTAATTAACTCTATGGTGCAAATATTAATTGTTGACTTAAGAGTACTTTCTTTTTTAAAATTTCGTTGCTAAAATCATCATGCAGTTACCCACCGAACGCCATTTTTTTGTTGACAAACAAATATGAACAACGCACCACCAATACGACTGCATTCCTCTCGAGCTTAGACCATGTATCTAGACCTTTATTTCTTTTTTTGTTTTCCGATCGGTTCATGAGTGGGAGATGAGAATTCGAGCTTAAAACTTATTTTGAAAGATAAATACTACTAAATTAAAAGTTAGTTAATTAGAAGTTGATTTAAGTGATGAAGGCCTAGTGTTTGGAGGAAGTTACGACCTGATCAAGTTGTTCCCATGGAATCATTACCCTAGAGCGTGCAACCCATGGCCGCCCATCGAGTGGCTCGCGTGTGCTGCAGTTTCTATGTCACCCACTTTGTATTGGGTTCGAAATCCAACCGGATGTGGTGCTTTTCTTCTTTGCCTTGGTTTTGTCCCACTAGGTTTCTCCAAAGAGAAATGTTAAGGGGACTCCCTCATAAGTGAGACTCTTTATGGACTTTCCGTCATTTCATTTTTTTGGCACAATTTCCATACCAACATTATAAAACATTGTGCCAAAACGATGAGGTGATGGAAAGTCTCATTAACATTTTTCTACTCCAAAATAAAGTCTTTGAAGTCTAAGTTTCTTATTTATTTTTTTCAGAAACAAAAATTAAAGATTTCCACATCCTGAGGATCGGGTGGTCTTCGTCTTTGGATACTTGACAATGTTTCATTGCTCCAAACATCTTTTCGTGTATGAATACCTAGTATGCTATGGAGTATCCTATAAACATAAGATACCATATACATTGAAAGTCTGACACAATAAAATTTTCACTTTCCCAAAAGTTGGGTTATGATCATTTAATCTCTCCCCTCATTTTCACATACTAATCTTTACCCACCTCCATCTTTTGAAATTTTGTTAAAGATTGATGATTGACTAACACTATTTGACTAATCCATGTTTGTGATAACCATGATAATATCAGTTGATAATGAAAAATTGGTCGTTTCCGTTTTTCACCTTCACTTTGTTATGAATTGATGAAATTGACATAAAAAAAATTGAATCCTGCAACTCACATGATCAAACTTGAAAAAATTATGAACAAATATTAATTGGAAGTGAATAGTCCAAGTGATAATTTAAAGATGCACAAACCCATCCTTACGCATGCTCACTTTTTTTTTTCGTCAAATGCATGCTCACTTTTCTCATAGATAATTAGGCTTATTTTTAACTACACTTTTCGAACTCAATTTCAATCTCACTTTACTCCTTGAAATTTAAAAGTCGCCATTTTGCTTTCTGAAACTCAATTTTGATCCCACTTTGCCTCCTTAAACTCAAAAGCCGTCACTTTACTTCCTGGAACTCAATATCTCATCCACTTTAGCTTGTTTCTATGTATTCCGTTAAGTTTACTTAGATGGCATAATTAGGGCCAACTTATGACTGACGTGACATAAGTTTGTCATATTACCAATTCAAGGAGTAAAGTAGTGACTTTTGAATTTCAAGTACCAAAATGGATCGAAATCAAATTTTAGGAAGCGTAGTTAAAAATAAGGAAAACTAATGAAAAGAGCTTCAAAACTTTGAGTTTTAACAAAAAAACTATGTTATAACTTTTTTTAATGATAAAGACAAGAAAAAGAAAAAAAAAGAAAAAAAAGAAAAAAAACCTAACTAAAGGCGTGTGCAAAGAGCACCCAACCAATCCTTAGGGGTAGGCAAACAAGTCCTGGACTCGCGGATCGGGGTGGGTCCAAATCTTTAAAATTCAACACAAGGCGAGGTGGGCCAGGTCCAAGTTAATAGCAGGGCGGCGCAGGTCCAAATCCTGGAAGAAATGGGCCCCCAACCTGAACCGATTTCCACCCCAAATGATCTTCGAAGAAATCATCAAAAGCTCCACCACCATCTTCTCCCTCTTTGCCTTGATCTGCTTTCGGGAGCTCTACTGTTGGAAATGTGCCCTAAAACCAATCATATGATGATACTTTACGGACATTTCACAAAGTTAAACTAATGTAGTTTAAATGTAAAGGGCAAAGATTATTGTTTGAGCCGTCTCATATAAATGTTATATGCTTAAACGATAAGTCCAAGGAATATGTGATTGGAAGAATGC
Source organism: Pyrus communis (assembly GCF_041283825.1). Classification (NCBI taxonomy): domain Eukaryota; kingdom Viridiplantae; phylum Streptophyta; class Magnoliopsida; order Rosales; family Rosaceae; genus Pyrus; species Pyrus communis. The sequence goes on from NC_142569.1 coordinate 7,708,132, forward strand.
GATCTAAAGAAGTTAGATTCATGAGACCATTCTTTCGTTGACACATCCTAAACGTTCCTGATCATAGGATTGTCAATTGGGCATTGACAGTCCGTTAAGATCAGTACGTGCTATGTCTTCTCTCAGGGAGAGTGACTAGTCTCGAGTCATTGGTGTGTGTGACATCAAGACAAGTACGTAGGTGCTCAATAGAGAATGAGTTCACTGAACACGATCAACGAAGAGTTCTCATATTCATGTCACATGAGAACTCATGGTTGGGATAATGCAAATTAGTCTTTTGACCTGAGGCATCACAGTTGTCTTGTGGTTAGGTCCTTAATCTTTGATTATGTCAAAGTCACTCCATCAGGAGGGTGTCCACGGCATCATTGGGGTTAAGCCACTTAGCCATGGAGGCAAGTGAATGCGCAACAAGGGATCTCTAACCTTCAAACTGTTTGAGGGAGAATACTCTATGATATGATTAAGAATCTTTGGCCAAAGTATGAATGAGATTTAGGAATGTGTTCCAAATCACATTCAAGGTAATCATATAAGCACAAGACTCACATTGGATAGTAGACATGAATAAACTATCAATCCAAACAATGTGGTCAAGAGTATTGTATGTTAATTAATCAAACGAATAAGTTCGTTAAAGACCTCGGGTTAGTTTTGGGCCGCAAGGCCCAATGGGATTTGAATGTCAAGCCCATTAACTCAAGTTGTATGACAACTTGAATAAACAAAGGGCTTGAAAGCCCAATAAACCCTATAGGCCAGCCATGTTAGAAGAATAGGGCTTTTGGTCCATTAGGTCACTTATTTGAAGGGACTATATAAAGGACTTTATAGCCTAAAATTCATTAAGGGTTGTTTTTGGGGAAAGGATGAGAACACAAGCTCTCCTTTCTCTCTAAAATTTCGGCCACCTTGGAGGGATCATCTAGCAATCAAACTCCTCCAAGGTCACTCATTTCTTCTTCATTATGCCTTGGTGATGAATCATTAGAGGTTCTCAATTTTGGGAACTTTGGAGAAACCTTTTTCATCCATCCAAATCCATAGATCTAAGATGCAAGGAATGAAGGCCCTCTCTTTGGGTGATTAGCCTTTGTTTAAATACAAAGAGGAATCTACAAAGGTATATATTTCAACTCACTTTGTTTTGAGTTGATTATTGGTTCACCATTTTACTAGGCTTTGAACATTCATGGGTAATGTTTTGTTTTTAAGTGCATGTTAGCATGATTCCGCCTTTAATTTGTTAATTGCATGCTAATGATGTTGCTTAAATGAACATGTCATCTTCCAAAATAATCCTTCATCTACATCCTACTCCAAAGGATCCACACTTTCATCGAAGACTTTTCAAACGGAAGCCGGATATGGCTCTTCTTCCAGATATAATCCCTCACCAACAGTTTCCCTAAGCTCACCCTCAACTTCTCCACCTTGCTTGACATCCTTCCCGTCAAGGAGCTCCGATTAAACGACTATGTCGAGGAGGCCATCTCTCTCATCCGCACCCAGTGCTCCCGCAGCACCACAAAATTACTCGTTAATCTGAGAGACGATGGCATCTGCCGTGAGGTTTGCTTCATGCTTGACAGCCTCAGGAGTGAAATCGTCCCCGACCATTTCAAGCTCTTTAGAGTCTTCGCGCAATTAGGGATTTGAAATGGTTTAGATTGCAGATAGGAGTTAGAGAGCCTCCAGGACAAGTTCCAAAACCAGACGAAAGACGAGTTTGAGTGGGAGAATGAGTGAGGAGTTGGTGTCATTGACGCTGTTGATTTCATCATCGAAGACCAACCTCTCTTTTCTAGGTCCCATGGTCGCCAAGCTTTTCAAGGTCCTACAGCGTCCTCGATGCCATTGACTTCATCGCCATCGTCGGAGGATTTCGATCTCGTCACAAATTTGGTGACACGTGGCAGTAGATCACTCCATCCCAGTAGATTACACACCTGCCCACTGCTTCGATCTGAACGAACTAGTCAGGAGAGCTAAAGAAGAAGAGGAGAAAAAAAAACCCTTGGACACGACCTGATTCAAACGGGCTGGGTAAAGTCTGATTCCTGTATTACAATTTGTTGTACCTGCCCTGATCCGACCCGTTTCTTTTAAACCCGGGTTCAGTCCGGTCCCTTCAAAATTGGGCCCGGCACAGCCCGTGCCCAGCCCTAACCAATCATTCAGTTGCATAACCCTTTGACATAATCCAAGTATATTTTTTTCCTTTAAAATTAAAATTTCAAATTGAAGTGGGTTCCGTTCGATTCAGAACCGCATTTGGGGTGGTATGGTTAAGATGAAGTCAATCAGGTGTGGGCGTTGATGTTGATCTCTATCATGTTTTTTTTATTTTTTTTTATTTTTATCTTTTAGCCATGCATGACTTTAATGGCATAGACGTTGATCTCTATCATGTTTTTTTTAAAAAGAAAAATCTTTTTATTGCATTTTGGTGAAAGAACTTGAAAATTTGTGACGAACATCTACCGTTAAGTTTCATAAATAGTATAGTATCGTTAAGTTTCATAAACAGTGTTGTACCGTTAAGTTTCATAAACAGTGTTGTACCGTTAAGTTTCATAAACAGTGCAGTAAGTTTCATAAACAATGTTGTACTGTTAAGTTTCATAAATAATGTAGTACCATTAAGTTTTATAAATAGTATAGTAAATTTAACAAATAGTGTAGTAAGTTTCATAAACAGTGTAGTACCATTAAGTTTCATAAACAATTGTTTACCCTAAAAACTATCAAACCTACGTGGCGCGCAGGCTGAGTAATTAATAAGCTAACTACATCCTTCAATTGTATGCGGGGCGTGCCAACTCGTCGGCTGAGCTTGGCTGAGGAGTAAAATGTGTTGATGTTGCATTGAGCACGCTGCTGATTTCTTGATCTTGCGACTGGGGCCAAGGAAGGAACACGCCTCGCCTTTCGGGTTCTAGAGCCTGAAGACAAGACTGCTAGTTCTACGAAGTTCAATATCAAATTCGGCTTTCAATGTGCCGAATGTAGTAACCTGTAACACCTCACTTCGCCGAGATGGTTAATGAGATGACCTTTGCCAATAAGGATTTGAAAATCTTTCTCAATCGAGACTTGGATAGATAACTAGTCGATCTCGACGCAGTGCTGTTTATCCAAAGTGAAGGTGCTCCAAGAACGGCTGATTCTACGACAACAGTGCTGTTTATCCAAACTGAAGATGTCACCGGTTGCCTTCACAGTGTTGTTTATCTAAACTGAATGTGTGTTGGCAGAAAAAGAAAAATAAAAAATGTCAAGATGTTTGAGAGGTTTGTGCAGGGCAATTTGTGTGTTGAATTGGAGAGGAGCTTCAATGTTGCGTGCGACTCTGTATTTATAGTGGCTGTCTTTTGCTTGGCACAACCTGATACTTTGTAGAGTCCAACTACAACTCTAGCTGTGTGAAACTAAAATTGATATGTGTGAAATGCCAAAGCATATCCAACAAAATAAAGCCTATCTAAGCTTTATCACATCACGTCAGAAGCCTAACTCACCTAGGCTTCTTATCAAAACTCCAACAATGGCTTTAAACCCATCTAAAAACATCCATCATCGTGCAAAAAGGCCTAGTCTACCTAGGCTTGTCTCATCATCACCCAAAGCCATCATCTTTATTGACGCATGCATCCTAACCCTATCTAAATGAATTTCAAATTCATTTCTAGCTTCCAAGTCCCGTCAGACATCCCAAATCAATTTGAACTGTACTGTTTGTTTGAGATATAATTCGCATCCTATTTATCTGGTTGAAAAGATACTAAGATAATTCATATTAAAAGATAATTATTATGATAAAAACCATAATATTATCCTTTAACAATGACAAAAATTATCTTCACTTTTTCATCCGACGATTGAGAACTATGCTCCCTCAACAGCCTTGATTACACGGGCCAATGATGTAAATTTGGGTCCAAACAACAGTGTAGTAAGTTTCATAAACAGTTTGTGTGAGGGGCGCGCGGGTTTGCGCGTCAGTTTTTTTTTAAAATATTAAAATTATGTCTTTTTCTTTAAAATTTAAGTTTCTTTTTTATCCTTTTTATTAAAATTTAAGTTTTTTTTCATTAAATAAAGGTATATCATGATTTTTATTAAAATAAACTTAATCCAAATTTTTTGCATGAAAGTTCTCATTAAAAATAAGCCTAGAAAATTACTCATATTATGACATTTGGATGACTCGACCCAAGTTGGATTTGGGTGGACTAAAACAAACCCTTGGTCCAGGGCCCAGCCCAATTTAATAGAATACCCTAAGGTTTGAAGGCAAATGGAGGTCCCAATCTCGCAACGTTTGCCTCCGCCACGGCGCCACCTCAGCAGCCTGGTCACCAACTGGCAGGTTATGGTCGGCACTCGTGACCGTATTGCATGAAGCCCTCCGCCGTTTCGACACTTACACTACCTTCGCTCCTTTTCTGCGCTAAACAACACAAAACACACAGCACCTTCAACGTTTCTCTCTGTTGCTGTTTCTCTGCAAAACCATGGCAGGAGGTACCATATAACATCATCCCTTCAACTTTTTCAGCTTTAATTTTTGTGGGTTTTTCTCAAAATACTGATCAGAATATGAATTCGGCTTCTTCAGATCTTCCTGGGTTTTACTATGATCCGGAGAAGAACAGGTACTTCCCCATCAAGGGCCCAATCCCAGGATCTCGTCGTATGACTGCTCCTGCTTCTTCTTCTGCTTCTTCCAGCGCTCAGACGCCGGCCAAGGTACGCTGGTTGTTCTTTTGAACCCAAATTTTGTGCTTTTCCAGGTTTGCGTGTTTTCTAGGAGTTTTGCCTGTTTTAAAGTTTGTAACTTTGTTGTTTTTACTGTTTTTAAGCTTGACATTGGTCAGGATGTTTCTATGTTTGGTGAGTTTTTACTTGAATATGTTATTTGTTGCTACTTATGTTTTGGTTGGGGGTGGATTGAGAGTTCAATGTTGTGTTCCAATTGCTTTGTTTAATCACTTTTTTTTATTTATTGAGAATTTTTCATGTCATACTCGGAGACCATGAAGTACCAAAGAACGACCGCTTTCGCTACCTAGGATTTATCGTGCAAAAGACCGGAGAATTAGATGGAGACCTCAACTATAGAATACAAGCTGGATGGATGAAGTGGAAGAGTGCATCCGGCGTGTTGTGTGACCGTTGTATGCCACTGAAGCTCAAGGGAAATTTTTATAGGACGGCAATAAGGCCAGCGATGCTGTATGTCACAAAATGTTGGGCGGTGAAGCATCAACACATACATAAAATGGGTGTAGTGGAGATGAGGATGCTTTGTTGGATGTGTGGGTACACGAAAAAGGATAAAATTAGGAATGAAGATATCCGAGGTAAAGTAGGAGTAGCCGAAATTGAAGGAAATATGAAAGAAAATCGGTTACGATGGTTTGGATATGTGCAAAGAAGGTCTACTGACGTTCCGGTTAAAAGATGCAACTACGGGATAGAGGTCCAGGGCTGAAGGAGTAGAAGAAGACTTAGGAAAACTTTGGAAGAGACTCTATGAAAAGACTTAGAGTACTTGGATCTAACGGAGAACATGACACAGAACCGAGCGCAATAGCGTTCTAGGATTCATATAGCCGACCCCACTTAGTGGGAAAAGGCTTTGGTGTTGTTGTTGTTGTATACGAGGTTCTTTACAAATCACTAGAATCGAGCTAGTTTTGAAAGAAAAAAAAAATGGCATGCCGAGAATTTCCGTGTATTCACATATTAAAGTTAGGGAATTGTTATTAGCACTCCAAAATAGTCATACACGCTCGCCACTCACTTATTGTTTGTTTAATTGGGACGAGTGCATGATGACTATGTTGGAGTGTCAATTGCAGTTCTCATAATAGGACTTTGACAAATATAGTGGTTAGGGGAGTAAAATCTGTTGTTGGTTAATGAGTGTGATAGCGGCAAGGTCATGTTCTTGTAGTGATTATTTTCTATTGCTTTGGTTAGCATATTAATGACCTTGATCATAGATTTGTGTTCACCGTTGTAAGATTGCAAATAAACTAGTGAATTTCTAGGCAGGCATCCCTTATATTGTATGTAGTTTTGCATTGCATTACCTATTAAACACTTGGATTTATAGTTGTTTCTTCTTCTCTGAGACTACCATAGCTTCTTTTTCTCTGTTTTGTTATGCTGTAAGTTCGGTGATTTACGTAATTGTCAAAATACTTAACTTTGGTTCTGATTCATCTTGTTGTAGGTGACCAACTCATGTAGGCGAACCAGTGTAAGAACTTCTAAGATGCTTCAGGCTAGGGAGTTATGCGGTAATCTGATTCCTTTCAATAAAGGGAGGTGTAACTTCAATGAGGAATTCCAAAAGGCACAAGCATGCCATCCTGTGGTATGTTGAATTAATATAAGCCTTCGGTTTAAGATTTTAAAGTTAAGGTTACCAGTTATGTTCAAAAAATTATGATTTCCACCAACTTGTTTCCAGTTTTTACTTTCAGCTTGATTAGCACCCTAATTTATGCTGAAAGATTCTTTTGTTCTATTTTTATTAAGGAGATGGATATCCTTTTTCCCTCTTAATAGAGATGTTGTTGGCCCATCAGACGTAATAGTATATATTTGTTTTAAAATTTTATTGTAAGCCTCTGTGAGTCTCTATTTGGCATACAGGGCCAAGTTTAGAATCCAGCAACATATAGGCTACAGCAGGAAACTAGCAATAAATGTACAGCGTGAAATTTGTAATTTGTTTTATTTATGTGTTCTATGAATTTGCAGGTTTGGAAGTATCAGGAAACCAAAGAGTTAACTGATGGCGCTTTGGAGCGGATTCGCATGGATGTACAGACAGAAGGGGGTCAAACTGATACGGACTTTGTATTAGCAGGTGGCATGAATGGCTCTATAAGGTAGAAAAAAGTTTCAGCCTGCTGTTATTTTTCAAGCATTTTTTTCGTCTTTTAAGATTGTTTAATATGTACAAATTTTGTGATAAATTGATAATAGTTGGTAGCATGAAAAAGCGATTGATTATGGTGTTCCAAGAATTTGAAAATGGATCTGTCAGAATGTTAGGAGAATTTATGCAGTATTTAGTTTGTTTGTGCCATGGCTACTGAATAATGTGGTTTCTTTAATACATGTGTCCTGTTACCTGTGGGTCCAAGCCAAAAAGACTTGTTCATATATGAATCTAACTCATATTACCTTCCTACTGAAGAATAAAAGGACAAGATTTTGTTTCATTTTGGAGAGTCACGGAACAACCGAACAATGTAGTAGAAACCACTCCATCTCTTGGATAGGACCGTCTACTTATTTCAAAACAGCCTACAACGTATTGTTCTAGATATGTCCATTTATCATGTTATAAACGCAAAATGTTGAATGGGGTCTTCATTTAAGCAGATTTTTCGAAAACATTTTGTTTGAGGTACTGAAGAATTAGTGTGTGTGTGTGTATGTGTGTGTCTAAAGGTATATGGTATGTAAATACGTCTGGCTATAACTATTTATGCTGGTTGAGAGCATTGAACGTGTTTTGGTTGATGTTTGAGATTCATGTATCTAGATTGACCAGAACAGATCAAATGATGGAAAGGTTTAAGAAATTAGCTTCGATTGGAATTTGGATTTGGAAGTCTTACTTAAGGCATCCTAATATCCCCAACTCATGGCTGATGTCGGAATTAGAAGTTTGACCGTCTCCTTTCCTTTAAGCCATCACATGTTCACTACAAGGAATTACACATATACCAATGGTAAAGCTTTGTAATGTAGAAAACAACCTTTTACCTGCTCATAATCCATATTATCCTGTAGCTCAGAAGGTTAGCGGCCTTTTCCTTCACCAATAAGGACCTTTTTACATAAGTTCATAACCATGGTCCTTCAGGCCTCACATGAGAAATGAGCTGCCTTGGCTGGTTCTAATATTATTTCTAATGACTCAATACCTTAAAAAGCTGCAAAGCAAAGCTGGTAGCATTCCAGAAATTGGCTCCTTCTTCAGATAAGTTTTTGCAAGTGGTATGTCGACGTGGTGTTATGAATCCACCCAAATCATAACATGTAGAATCCCTTATGTTAAACCCTAAAGCCAACATGTTCTATAATTCAAGTGGATGCGTAACACTACATCGGCATGCCAAGGGTGTTACCACCATCACACAAGTAATATTTCTCTTCACCTTTCTATCCATTAGCTTACTCCTGGGTGGGCAGTGTTACTATTAACATATGCTAATATAATACCACAAATAGTATTAGCATTGAATAATACTCTTATGTACGCTTTTTTATTTTCATTATAAAATTGGGGACCTTGGTTTCTGCAACTAAGTTTTAACAATTTTCATTGTGAGATCAGGCCCTGCCGAGCATTTTTTCCTCTCTAGATATATGGCTCCTTGCTTGCAGTACTCCTACTGAATTTGTGGCACCTGTGAGATTGATCAATGACAATCTTTTTAGTATATATGTGGAATTCCTACTTCAAAATGTTTTAAATATTCATTTCTAGTTTTTGTTTTTGCAATAAAATAGTTTCTTGTTTCGTTTCTGTCTTAATCTGCTTGTTCAAGTGTTGGTGTTTATTCGTATTACACGTATGCCTTTTGGAAATTCTTGTCCTCTATGTGGTTCTTCACATATCTTTTTTGTATTTGCTCAAATAATTTATTAGTAACTTTCTTTGAAACATGATGCTCTTGCAGTATTTTTGAAGTTGGAAAAGTTGGGCAGGGTCTTAATTACGGGATGAAATGCAAGGCAGAATGTGTCTGGCCTCTCTCTAGCAAAAGTCAACTGGAGTACAGTGAGGTGCCTGGGCAAATATGGAAACCAGCTCACACTACACCACAAATGCCATCAAACATATCTTCTATAAAAATGTTTGGAAAACAGTCTCCTGGCACAGAAGATGATAGTTCTTGCATCCAGCATATGTTGTATCCTTGCAGACTTAGTTTTTTGTAATGGTTAATATAGAATACCAGTTTGATGTTTGTACTCTTACAAGTGTATTTATTGGACTTCAAACTATAAGAATAATTTCTAGCCTTTCTTACCTTCAATTTTATCTAAAACAATGTTTGGTGTGTCTTGTTGAAGAAAAAACGAATGTTTACTTCTGCAAACCTTAACACAAGAGAACAGGATATCAACGTTGGGAGCTGAGAACTCTGGTGGATCTCTTGTGGTTATTAACCTCCATGAACTACTAAACTTTGATCCAAATAGGACTGTCTTAAGTCAAAATATTTATGAGATTGCAACTTTCAACTGCACTGTTTGGACTACAGATTGTGAATCTGATGGGAGTCGTGCAGTGATTGGTAAGTACTATTCCTGTTTATCTTATTATATCGTAAACAGTGCTAGTCATAAAGGTAGTTTTAATGTTCTCTTATCAACGGACTCCATGATTGGAGACCTGGTCTCCAAATACAAGGACCCTGTTTCTCGAGAAATTTCATGTGCAGACACACACACACACACAGAGTTCTTTCTTGCCTTGGTGTTGCTCTTGCGGGTAGTATGCAGAGTACGCTTGAAGGTAACAGTTTTTAGAAGAAACTTTGTTAAAGATTATTCCTTTTGTTTGTTACAGGAACCAACCTGGGAGCTGCTCTGGTGGATTTGGAAACTGGGAGCGCATCGTGGCTGTTACACAGTAAAAGTGATGTTTTGGCACAACAACTTGTTCACTCGGTAATCTATTGCATAACTTAAGACTTTTGGGAAATCTTTTAAAGTTGCCTGAGTTTATATGCATTTGGAATAAAGGGTTTAACCAGGTACGCTATGGGTAATGAGTGAGTTAATATTCCATACATAGTAGATGTTCAACTCTTAGTAATTACTTTAGGCATTATAATTTTCAGGTTGTACTTTGTTAAGTTATTATTCTTATTTGATACTCCAAAAGCATCCATATATTCCGTACCACCTCCGCTATATTTACTGCTATTAGATGATATCTACATATTTGGAGAATGTCTTATTGGAGGTCAGCAGTATGCGCTCAAGCAGTAGTGAGGTACACATGCATCCATAAGCTAGTTATAGTAGAAATCTTAGCCAGTGATCAACCAATCAGATGCTACTCTCTTGTCTAGTTTGCAGGAGACTCTTAGCAATTTTACGGTAGTGTCTACGTTATTGAAGGTCGAACTTTGTCTTTCTAGGCATGTCGTTGTCACTGATCTCTATACTGCTCAGAATAGTATTCTCCATTCTCGGCCCGCTGTGCAATTATTTATGGTTGATACAAAGCCTAATGCACATTCTAAAGCATCATGAGGCTTGCTGATTCGTATGGAATAGCTTTAACTTTTGTGTAGTAACTTTTTGTATAATTTCTGGACCTCATTTTTGTACTTCTCTTGCAGGGAAATGCTGTTTTATGTGGACTCAGAAATGGAGCAATTGTAACAGTTGATGTTCGTCAGAAACAGGGGTGGTTTCCTGTAAGACCTGTTAGACATAGAATGCGTCACTCACCTTTGGATAACACGCGTGGAATAACTAGTATACAACGGTCTAAGGTATAACGTTGATTGCTGATGTAACAGACTAGCTTTTTTCTGGTGACAGAATTTTTATTTTCTGTTTTTACAAATCAAGCAATCTTCATAAATCATATCTCATATCTGTAAAGTATTGATGTTTTCTAACTCAGAGATTTTATCAATTATTTTGTTTAATATGGTAGCTAATTCTTCTTCTCCAAGTGGAATTGGTTTAATGAAACTATTTTGATTTACTGTGGGGTGGTTCTGTTCCATCAAGTAGCTTAAATTATTTTTGTTTCCGGTCTTTTTGGTGAATATGAAGTAGCTTACTTCCTTTTTTTTTCCGATTACAATCAAGTAGCTTACTTTTCTATTCTACATAAGAATTAAAGTACGGATAATGATCTGAGTATCTTTTTGTGCAGCCTTCTGGAACTGGAAATATACATCCTTCTCATACCACTAAAATGCCTTCATCTATTGCAAGGTTGGTAGGCTTTATTATCTTATAGGATCGGTTTATTTTCTTTAATGTTTTTCATACGTTCTGCTCACTCTGGTTTGATACTCCAGTTTGGTATCACTTCGGTTTGATGATCAGTATTTTTTGGCGAGCTCCATGGATGGAACGGTTAGTTTTTATTTCAAAGTTCAAACACAATACATATTAATTTATTCAGCATCTTTTCTTATGCCTCGTGACACAGGTCTTTAGATGTGTAACGCTTGAAAATCATCAATAAGAACATGAATGTTTTTTACTATCCTTGCTTGAGCTGAATTCATTGTCATCTACACATTCCCATGTTCCTCTCAACACGTCAGATATCTAGCAATCAACTAAAAATTTGCATTCCCTGACTAGAGGTCCAATTTTCTCAAAGAAAAAGAACTGGGTCAATGTCTAGGTAGTAAGTAACCTCAGCAAAAAGGCAAAAACATCCAGATGTGATTTTTTTTTTCTAAGGTTGCTGCTGCAACGATTTTGGTCAATGTCATTCTGATTAGTTCTTGTCTTTTCAGGTGAAGCTTTACGACCAACGCCTAATCCAAAGAGGAGCTGTACAATCTTACGAGGGGCTTGTGAATTCCCATACTCGTTTGCAGCTTGGAGTTGACCCATCTGAGAGATTTGTTATGTCAGGTGAATATTATTATTGCTCACACCATTTATTTTGGCAACTTTTTTCTTATATATATTTCTTTTAGGCGGAGAGGACTGCAATTTACGACTCTGGAGTATTAAGTCTGGTAAACTGCTTTTCGAGGATAAATTCTGTAACACAATCCCCTCAACTGTGTGCTGGCGAAGAGCTGAAAGTACGTGCCCTCTACTTCTCTTGTGCTCTCAGTCTTCTTGCCATTCTCTCCATCTTATTGACCTTTAATTTTCTACTCGTCCGTAGGGTTTAAGGGAGATCGGGATGACAGGCCAAACTACGAATATCTTGATTCCAAAAGTTATGGTTTGGGGGCATGGATTGGATCACAGGAAGGACTATTTTACATGCACTGGCAAGTGTGAAGGGTGCAAAATTGCTCTCACGAAAGTTTATAAATGTTCAAAGCTTGGGATTTCTTTCTATAGTGATGCTCACCATGCCGAAGGCATTATGAGCTCTAACGCAGAGCAACGCAATGGTGAGGAGATAAAAGAAGGAGCGATTAGTGGTCTTGGCCTTCCGAGGAGTTTTGTTTTTATTTCCTTTGTAAAGCTAAAAGCAGGTAGATACTGAGTCTGAAAATAGTACTCGTGTCGAGGTCTGTACCTCCGTTGGTTGAGAGTATTTACCCTTACACTTACGCCACATTAGGCCAGAGTTTGAATCCTGGCTTTTGGTCCTCCCTTAACACCAATTGTAACAAACAAAGAAAATACTTTGTAAAATCATAGTGGAATCTAGTAAAGTGACAATCTTAATTATCAGTATTTATCTGACCATGGAGCAAGGAATTAAAGTGCGACTATTTTAAATATTTTTATTCAAGTTGATTTTACAGTGTGATATTGCATGTCGTGTTTATAGCTCTGCATAAGGAGAGATTCTGTCACAATCATTTGATAGTCTAAGTGGTGTCGTCAACTAATTTGTTCCGTGTTAAAAAAGTGCATGTTTCGTGTTAAAAATCGAACCTACTCATTTAATTTGGTGAAACGGTTGCGAGAGAGAAGACCGTGGTTACATTACACTTGGGCCACTTGTAATAAAGAGAGGTAAGAAAAGACTCTGATGACTTTGATCAAAGGAGACAAGCAATTCTTTTCATCTCTTTATTGGATGACTCGACTGCTGGTGTTTTCTTCGGTGGGTGACTTTTCTATCTTCGTGTTTTATACCCAAGATTTTTACATATGGCAGGGGTATATATAGGGTAAGGGTTGCTTGAGTCTTTGGCACAAAAGTTTCTTATTAAAGTGATAAAAACTCACTCAAAATCAAAAGTGATGACAGAATTATGCTTTGATTCCAAAGGGGAACCACCCTAATCTTTCTCCTCTTGACAATAACACCGTCTCAGAGAGAGAGAGAGAGAGAGAGAGAGAGAGAGAGAGAGAGAGAGAGAGAGCATAATTAGGAAACTTATGTGTCTTTGTTTTGACTTAAGCATGCTTTCTCAAAGGGTTTTTTTTTGGGATGATGGAATATACATTGCAGATATTTACTCACTTTCATCACTAATATATTTCTCATCCACATATAAAAGAGGTTAAATGACAAAAGAGACGAGAGATCATCTGCATTGCACATAGAAATAAAATTAAGCCCAATTATATCATGCATCCATTGCACAAATTTAGAACGATCAATTTTTGAGTAGTTTTCTATGAGCGAGCATGGAGATTCGAACTTAGAGTCTCGTTTAACATTTCATACAAAGATTACATTAGACTGATAATTGAACGGTAATTTATGAGTAATTAGCTTGAACTTGAGATATCGTAGTAGTTCATTACTTAAAAAGGGACATGGAAAAAGAAGTTTCATATATAACATGAACTACATGCATGGCCACATTTTATGAAATTTGAACAATATACAGAGTTTGGTCAATATTTTCCATGATTATTGAAGATCATGCAACCTTATTGCCAATGTTCCAAGTAGCTCTGCTCATAAGCAAACAAGAGCACGTAGAAGAAGATAAAAACAGTACTGCATGAGGCACGTGAGGATGAAAACCACCCTTTGATCGTGGTTTTGGTTCAGCAGCTTCAGCTTTTAAAAGGAAGAGACTCCCAAAGACTGATAAAGGGCATCGATGTAGTTCCAATAAAGCATCAAGGGTTGTTTTGCAAAATTAAATTTAAAGAGAAACCCTACTTCTGTTCTTCGCCATTGCTTTGGATGCCAGGTCTGTGTAACTTTACACGCAAAACAATGGGGGTTTGGGGGACCTTTATTTTCCTTTTAATTATCCCTTTAATTATTGCATATATATGCAGTGAAGTCTAGTCTGTAAAAAAAAAAAGCCTCAAAGCCCCATCACAATTTGTGAATCATTATGTCCCTCCTCTTTGTTTATCCACAATTCAGGGGAACAAAATAGCTATTTGTAGCTAGCTCTAGCCAATAAAATGACACATAATTAACCCACTCACATAAACATTTTCAAAAGGAAAACCCAATTACTTTTTCTTACTTTTTTTTCTCTTTTGACAACTGATACAATTAAAGCAAAAAAGCAATTCCCCATCAGATACCTTAATTAGAAACATGCTTGTTTTTTTTTTTCAAAAAAAAAAAAAAAGGAAAAAAAAATTCAAATAACGAACATTTTGTCCTAGCTATATGTAGTTCATTTCATTTTCATTCAGTTGAGAGTGAATACCATATCGGGAAAATGAGAGATTTTACATGTGTTTATAAGCAACTGGACTACTTTCTATATTGCCAATTGATTTTATGGAGGTACCTTCCAATTAGTAACCGATGATTGTACCGTTTGATAAACAAAGTCCAGAAGCACATGCTAACTTCATCCTAGCTAGTATTATATGCATTAATCCATTGGAAGGGAGAAAGAGAAAAATTATTTGATTAATCATTTAGGTAATGTTAGAAAGGTTACATTTTCGAACAATAATAACCGATAATTTTTTTACTATGTAGATCCAAAAGAATGGAAAATGTGGGTGGCAAGAGGGAAGATAATTATGGAGAAAAAAGAAATAGCATAATGATGAAGACCATGAAAACAATTACTACTTGAATATTATCATATATACATCCTAGTTATAATGGTAAAATGATTGCCTGAAAGTTCCAAATATCTAGCATATAATAAATTAAAAATAACATATGATTAAGTTGTAGTGACATTACAGCAGCGACATATAACTTAAATGGCAGAAAATACAAGCCACAAAGAAGGAGAAAATCACATACTATATATGTTCTTTGTTTTTTTTTTTTTTTTTTTTTTTTAATAAATTTCTTTCTTGATCATATATATCTACTCTGATCACTTTTGTTTTGCTAGCTTCCTCAATATTAATCCTCACCGATTTGAAATGGGATTCGGACCACTTGGAACTTCATGTGCACCGGCTCTGAACATATTTTCTTTCCATGGGAATGGCTGCCTCCCACGACGAACCCGAAACCCTAGTCCTCTCCTTCGTCCCGATTCGCCTGTAAACTCGTGATCAGCCTTTGAATCGATGATGCCATGTGAGGATCTTCTTGTAGCATATTCATCGATAACATTTTTCTTACTGATGACTCCAACTCCATGTGATCTCGAGGAAGTACTACTGACAGGTGGGATTGGGAAGCTATGCTTCTTTTTAGCCATGGTGATTTGAAATGTGATGAGAAGAAAGAAGAGGAGGGTTGTAAAAGTGGTGGTAGGTGATTTTGCATAATTACTAGCCATGCAAAACGATTTTTTTTCTTGTATTCAAATCATTCAGCAAGTTCTAGACTTGTAGTTGAAAATCATGCAGAGCAGCATCTAGGTTGGTGATGAAATGAAGGTTTGGCTTTGTAGACTAAGGCTGCTCATAGCTCAAGATGGAAAAGAAAAAGAAACGGTACAAGATTTGAAATGCTTTGTAGGGTTTGTATCTGTGAAAGCTTAAATATGAGAGAGATAGGTGTCTGAAAAATAAAAAGGGGAAAGCAAGGTGCTTGTGGACTACTTTTCCACGTCTTTGAAGATGATTCATTTCTTTAAAAATGAACAAAAATAAACAAGACAAAACATCAAATGTGATCTTTCTAGCTTTTGTATTACAGCATATATTCATTTCAATATATATATTTAGATCATTAAAAATTAAAAGTATGGTTTAACTCATAGTTTATGATGTTTAAGTTAATTTGAGAGTGACGCTATCCACACGCTCATTTTTATTTCTCACACATTCCTTCCAATTTCTAGTCATCGAATCGAATAAATTGAAAAATATCAATGACAAAAATTAACAGGGTGTGTGGGAGGTAAAAAGTATGTGAATAGCACTACTCTATGTTAAATAAGAAATTGGATTAGATGTTAAGATGTTATCTAAAGATACTATATATTTAAGTTAATTTTTTCTCTATTGGCCTGATAAAGGGATAGTTTGCTTGGTTTGACCTTTTTGACACAGTGAGGGCGCGCCTGCAAACAACTTCACAGTTCCTTGGGAAGAGGACAAAATAGAGCCCACAGAGCATGAGTCGTAGATGCTTGCTTAACCCTAGAGGATAAAGAGGTGTCAAAGATTGTTTGTGGATGATTCAATTAAAATACAAGGCCCTTCTTTTCTTTTATTGCATTTTTTCAGGAACCATATAAGGTTTCGCATAACAGTGAACTACGACCACTACCCAGCCAAGAGGAGAAGGAAAAAAGGAAAATAGAAGAAAGGCTTTGTGAGGCTAAAGAGTTTCTTTCTCATGCATAAACCCGTTGTTTGTCCATCAAATTAGGGTTTAGGTCGTATTGTAAGCTAGCCCAAATATATCAAATGAGATTGTTTTATTTTAATTTTTTTAATGCATGAGAAAATTTTACTTATAACCGGTTGTATATAATTATCTACCTATATAACGATCTTTCTTAATATGAATGATCGCATGAGTAGAGATATAAAAATATCAAAAATAGATATATGTCAACACTGATATTCTAATAATTGAGCAGGAGGGGAACAGCAGACAAATGGGAAATAATAGGAAATTGTAGAGAGAAGAAAGCTTGAACATGTGTGAACAAGTAAATTATGTATTAAACCAGCTGTTAGCTGTAATTAAGGTGGTACATAAAACAATAAAAAAAAACAATTTCAAATATTATCACATATATGGTTAAGCAAAACAAGGTAAGCATTTGAGACTGCTTCTCATTATAATTAAGGGTCTCAATGAGAATTGACAAAATTGCAATTGGTTCGGATTTCGCCTTCGTTTTGACCGGTGAGGACTTGAACATTCCCTAGTTTGGCCATGGACACTCCAAACTGCTGGTGGAAGACTGACGGCTGGGAAGCAAAAGCACTGACAAGAGATTTAGTCCTTGGATCAGAATACAACATTTGATCTGTGGATAAAAGTCCCATCTTCTTCTGCAGATTTATGTAGTACGCAGCGTCAAATTTATGTGGAGTTACAGCATCAAGATCAGCATACTCTGATGCCCATCTACATTTTCTTTCCAAGTAGCTTAAGTACTGCGCATCAAGGGATGGATCAGGCTTGCCAGTTCCACTGAAGTTAAAGATCCTGTGTTGTACGGATTCACATGAAGACCTTCCTATGGTGTGTGCCCCTGCAGATGAAAACCATTTTTTTCAATAAAAGCAACCAGATTTTTGTTCTAGTTGTAGGCAAAATTAACATTTTTTTTTGGTTGTCACGCAAATTTGAATGTTATGTTACAAGACTCTGAATTTGAATCCTTAGTTAGGTTTGGTTCATGTTTTAATATGCTGTTCAAAGTGACAAACATGGCAATTAAACAAGTTTGTAATTAGGTTAGATTCATGTTTAATAATAGTGAGGTCCGGATTGACAACGTGACAACATAACATATAAATTGATATATTGAATGAAAGTATATTATGCGATTGAAATGCATGTGGACTACATGGTTCACCTGAGAGAGCAACCAAGTCAAGTACATTCAAGCCCTGTGATTGAAAAATCTCAAGTAAACTAGTCAAGTCTTCGTGACCCATGGGAACCTTCTCAATTTCCTTAGCAATCGAAACTTTTCCATCTTTCCTCCCGTAGGGGACAGCCCAGTATGGACCTCCAACTTGAACAGTAGCATCTCTTGTAGCTGCAGTCAAAATGTCTGCACAAGAAACTGTTCTTGGGCACTTCTTCTCAACCTCTGCCTTGATATCATCTATCACTTCAAACCCTCTCAGTGTCTTGCTGGCCAAGCCTTCCCTCTCACTTCCTTCATGGTTTAATAAGATGGAGGCATCACATCCCTACATGCGTTTCAATTCATTATAATTGTGACTAAAAGAAATCAAATATCAAGCAATAAATAAATTTCTAATTGTTTAGAAGGATATTTGGAAGCCAAATCTTTTCTAAGTATTATTGGTCCATCAAACTTCGAACAACTAATGTTATTAATTTAGAGACACAAATTGACTACATTACTACCTCGTTCTTCAAATAAATATTATTAGTCACGTACGACATATACATACATAAAATGGTGGGGTGCTATTAAAGGTGGTGATTAACAATGTGGTTAGTTTTGTGTGTCGAAATAGCATTAGTCAATAATTATGTGTAATATCAAGTTAAGCCATAATATTATTACCCTGATGGCACAGTCATGGAAGTGCAACCTCATGAGGCCAGCTGCTAGGCTGTAATCCTTCTTAAGCCATTGCTTCACCTTCCTACTGATAATACCTTCAAGGTCTGGACAACTCCTGTGATAGTAGGAATTGGAAAGAAACTCTCCAAAGGACAAGTCGTCTGATATTGTTGGAAGTGTTAGAGTTGTGGCTCCCTCCCAGGACTCATCTGTTTCTTCATCATGGCGATCGTGTTCCGGGTAAGACGAAGATGCATTTAAGTGAACAACAGCAAGAAGAACTAAAAGCAAGGAAACTATGAGATTCATGTTTCTTGCGCAGCAGTGATCAGACTATATTCCCAGTAATGAACAACTACGCTGCTCTGCCTTCAAATGAAAGGGTGTTGACAATCTTTATATATTGCATGATATTGGTGATTAGAGGATCTAATTGGAATATTAATTGCGTTAATTATTGATTAGTTGAGGACTACGTGGGAAGCACCCCTGCAAATGAAGATGACGTGCTAGCACGTATGTAGAGCTTGACAATGATTGCTTTAGTTATTTAGTTTGAAAAACATTGACTTTCACAAAATCTAATGCAATAATTAATATTTGGTCATTGTTCATTGTTCAAAGAAGCCTATCAGTGATGATAAGGTTTGATCATGATGCATATGATTTTTATTGGATTTTGAGACGATTGTTAACGACAATTAGAATTTTGACACTTCTAGTTTCACTTTTACTACACAACAGATATTGTATAATTTATAAAACAAAAATAGAAAGATTCGAACATGGATATAAAGGAAGGGAACATTATCTTAAGATTGAAAAATAAACATTTAGTGAATAAGATTTAATAGAAAAGCCTGCACAAATGGGTAGTAAATTGGGTTGCAGCTCAGCCTGAAAAGAAAGTCGGCCTGCACGTAGAGTAAGTTGGATCACAAAGCCCTAGCCCAATTATGGTTTCAAGTAAATTAAGTTTTTAGGACCAATCCCATCCAAATCAAGAATCATTCTGCTCCAATGACAAACTTTCAGATTTGTCATAAAATAAAAAAGAGTAGACAACGAAAAAAAAGTATTGACAGAAGGTTTGAAAAGAAAAGAGAAGATAACAACCAAAGTTAGGTCATCTCCAACCGAAAGGTTTTGAGGGTTAGAGTACTGAAAATCGTCTCCAATTGAGGGTTAGGTCAAAGGGTTCGTGGGCCTTACTGGACAAAAAAGGACCAAAGGGACAACCGGCCGATCCAAATGAGCCAGCCAGCCGGTCCCGAGCCGGGCTCTAAATTTAAACACAACGGTTAATTGACGTCAGTTACCGTTGTGTTTGAATTTTATTTTATTTTGTTTTTTTTGGGCCAAAATTTTGTTTACAAAATTCTCATTTTTTCCTATATACCTAAGTGATTCCTACACCATTTGTCACAAAATTTTCAACATTCCTACACCATTTCAATTCTCATAGTTTCTTACCTCTTCCAATAATCTTTCCTTCAAATTTTTCAATAATTTTCAAATAGCCTCATCTGCAATGAAAGGTAGGGCTTGGACCCGAAAAGAAGATGAAGCTTTTTGTAGGGCTTATAGATGGGTCTCGGAAGATAGTGTGAGGCGGAGTTCTCAAACAAGTGAAGGTGTTTGGACTTATGTGTCCAAAAAATACTTAGAGTTCTACGAAGGCACCACTCCACCGAATACCTGAAACCACGAGAGTTGTTCTTCAAGATGGAAGAAACATCTTCAACCAAATTTGAATAAATGGCATCAAGCACTATTAACAGCCGCAAGTAGACATGAAAGCGGCGCCAATTACTACAATGAAGTAAGTGTTTTTACAGTTTATTTTAAATATTTAATTATATTACATTTAATTTCATAAATTAATTTCCTTTAATTTTTGTAATTATATTTTCTAGGTACGCCAAGCGGAGGAATTGTATATGGAAGGCAACTCGAAACCCTTTCAGCATCACGGTTGTTAGGAAATTTGTAAAGGATGGGTGTTATTTGAAGATCCACCTTAACATAGAGTAGGTCCTACGCCGATGTTCAGAACTACATCCTCAGCTGTAGATATGGATGAAGATGGATCTCCTACCATTCAACAAACAAGGGTAGAAAATCCGTCTTCGGGTGAAGGTACCATACATAGGGCTATGGGACGAAATAAGGCCCGAAGGTTGAAAGAAAAGGGTAAGGCAAATGATGATTACGCTGCTCAACAGGAAGTGGCGGCCTCATTGCGATTAATAGCGGAGCAAAATGCCTTTACCATGGAAGAAAGGAACCATAGGCATGAAGAACGGGCCAAACAAATACAATAAGAGATGGATGATAAGAATATGGAAAGGAACACTTTGAATTACACTTCAATGAGTAAGACCTATTTGATAAGAAAAAGAAGAAAAAAATTATGACCCGGCGACAGTTGTTTACCTTTGACTGTACTCCAACAATGGCGGATGATCAAGATAATGTTATGGATTTTAAATTTAAGTTGTAGTTTTTAAATTGAAGTTGTTGTAGTTTTTAAATTTAAATAATAAATTATGTTTCGCCCTATGGCCCTTTGGCCCTCGATTAGAGATGGTTTTTTGTGACAGGGTTAAAACAAGCCACATGACCATTGGTTGGAGATGGTAAGAAATATGACCCTACACTGTTCATTAAAATATTATTTTCTTGGAGGGCCAGAGGGCTAAAACGAGCCTCCAGACCCTCATTCGATTAAAAATGGTCTTAATGTTGGTGCAAGTGCTCCAGCTCTTTCTTGAAGGGCACAGATCCATATTAATCACAGATGGTAAAGGCAAAGGGTCTAAACCTGGGCTCTTCTAATTACTTGTTTTGCAACGTTTACAAATTAAGAGGTTGGAGTCCCACATCGACAAATAGTGTATCGACGTAAGTTTATAAGAAGTTAAACTTTACAATTACTGAGCTTAGTAGCGCGAACTTGTAATTAAGCAGGGTACTTAGTAAAATGATTGGTTGTATGATAAGGCAAAGCCAAACCTTGCCTAGAAGATAAAATAAGAAAGTCAACCTACCCTACCCATAAGGGGTAGGTAGAATTTTTTTTATTTTTTTGAAACAAATGATATCATCGTAACTTTTCATATGTTGAACTCAAATGAATTAACCTTGCAGAAGAAGACCCTATGCCCGGATGTTTATATTATACCCACTATGGGGTAAGTAGCAAAATCGCCATGTTTTTACTTTGCAATATATTGGAACTCACCCTACCCCATGTCCGGAAGGTTATCGAAAGAGCACCCTACCGAAATATGTAGGTAGCAAATAAGAAATCGATGTATGATAAATTGCCCTTGTAGGTGAAGAAGACCCTAAGCCCTTAGGCCATCTCCAACCGAAGGTTGGCCAAATGGCTCGTTTTAGCCCTCTGGCCCTCTAAGAAATTAATATTTTAATGAACAGTACATGACCATATTTGCCTCCATCTCCAACCGATGGCCAAATGGCCATAGGGCTTTTAGCATGTCACAAAAAACCGTCTCCAATAGAGAGCCAAAGGACTATAGGGCCAAACATAATTTATTATTTAAAAACTACAACTAAATTCAAATCCAACGGCTAAGTGATGTCAGCTAGCTGTTGGATTTGAATTTTTTTTTTTTGCTATAAATAGGGTGGATATTGGGTTATAATTCACACAACTTTGAATTCAATCTATTTCAATTTAATCTCTTTCAATTCAAGTTTGCAATGAATTCCAACTTTGGATCCTCTTCGGATTCTAACTAGAGGTCCTCATCCAATTCCAAATCGGAAGAAAAATGGGCGCAGATGAGACGAGACGATGAGAAGTCTGATGAAGAAGATGAAGCATGGCGCAACGCACAAAACAGAGCAGCAGCCATGACTACGACCATGGTGTGTTAGCCAACTGCGCAACAACCTCAATAGGGTAGCTCTGTTGCTGTTCGCTCTTACAAACCACGAAACAGAGCGATAACGCATGCCAATCTAATGAACAACTACTTCAACCCCAACTTAATGTACACATAAGAGGATTTCAGACATTGTTTTCGGATGAGGCATCATATCTTTGAGCGTGTACTTCATGATGTCCAGTAAGTCAATCCATACTTTCGACAGAAGCGGGATAGAGTAGGCCGCCCTAGTTTCTCACCTCATCAGAAGGTTACTGTTGCACTCCGAATGATAGCCTATGGCTCCCGAGCTAATTCAATGGATGATACCCATGGTATGTATAAGTCTACATGTTTTGATACTCTTGAACAATTTTGTGTCACAATTGTTTAGGTTTACAAAGACGAGTACCTTCGCGAGCCAAATCAAGAAGATCTGGATCGGCTCATTCGCAAAGCTAAAGACCATGGGTTTCTGGGCATGATAGGGTCATTAGACTGCATGCATTGGAATTGGAAGAACTGTCTCACCGGATGGTAAAGAGGCTTCTGCGGAAGGTCGAGAAAGCCAACAGTTGTGTTAAAGGCGGTTGCCTCATATGACACATGGATCTGGCATGCTTTCTTTGGAGTCCTTGGATCCCAAAATGATGTTACAATTCTTGGGCGTTCACCCATCTTCAATAGCCTGACGGAAGGTAAAACACCTCAACTTGACTACTACATCAACGGCCATCAATACAACATGGGGTATTACTTGGTAGATGACATCTACCCAAAGTGGGCGACACTTGTCCAAGAAATTCCAAACCCTAAGAATAATGCTGAAAAGTTGTTTACCTTACACCAAGAGGCATACTAGAAAGATGTATAGAGAGCTTTCGGTATTCTGCAAGCATGGTGGAAGATCATCAGTGAACAGGCAAGAGGGTGGAGTCGAGAAAATTTGGACTCGATTATGATGTCTTGCATCATATTACACAATATAATAGTGTAATATGAGCGAGATGGGTATATTGATGGAGAGTCCGAATGACAACCAATATGATCTAAATAGGTCAAGAAGGGCTTGTGCAAAAATATATGATGAGCTTATTTGCCTTTCAATCCAAGAACTGGTAGTATCTCTATAAATGAGTACATAAGGCGCTATATAATGATACGTTCCCATGCCACAAATAGGTACCTACAACAAGATCTTGTTGCACATCTTTGGGCCAAAAATAGCATGGAGTAGGCGTTTAAGTTGTATGTTGTTAAATGTTTTTAAAAATGTTATTTAAGTTTCATGTTGTTAAATGTTTTTTTTTTATAATGTTATGTTGTTTAAGTTGTTTAAGTTTTTTAAAAATCTTTGTTCACGTTGTTTAAGTTGTATTTGTTTCATGTTAGTTAATGTTATGTAATGTTTAATGGTTTAGAAGTTATAGGGGGAAAAAGAATTTTTACAATTTTTAAAACAAAAAAAATTTAAACATAACGGCTAGCTGTTGCTTTTTTTAATTTCAGCCTGGCCCAGGCCCGGCCGGTTGGCCCTATGGCCCTTTTTTGTCCAGTGGGGTCCACGAGCCCTTTGCCCTGGCCCTCTGTTGGAGACTGTTTTCGGACTATTTTCGGCCTTCTGGACCCCTTGGTTGGAGATGGTCTTAGAATGATGACCTAAACCCTCATCCATACAATCACTTTTTGTTATGCTCTACTGAAATCCCAAGTTTTTTAAGTTGGTGAATACCACAGTGCCCAAACACAATTTGTAAAATGCTTGATGATGTTAAAACCACATTGGTTATGGTTAAATTAACCAAATATGTTGTCACTAATAGCACAAATTTCAAGAAACCGTTCAGTTGTTGAGATAATAAGGTTAAAATTAAGATAGGTACGTCACTCGAAAGTTTGGGATGGAGTTAGGGAAAAAAAGAGACAAAGGCAAGCTTGTGTAATTCAAATCCTTAAAATAATGATATCAAGTAATCTATGTTTAAGAATTTATGTTGCAAATTAAGCAATGAGAAGCGTTGGTCTTAGCTGTCCCTGCATCATGCATGTTCTTACCTACCCCTCATTTGTTCTATCATCTATGGTCATCCTCATCATTGACAGTTATTTTGTATGTTAAATATTTCTATATAAATTTGATAAATGTCAAATATTTTTATATAAATTTGATACAGGCTTCTGAAATTTTGAATTATGTACCAGAAAATAAAGTTCAAATGATGAATCCAAGTAATGCATGACTTAGGTGCTAAAGGGGTGGGTACATTGCGTTAGCCGATTAACTTAACCTATATTTTTTTAACAAACGATATTATCTACATTAAGAGAAAAGAGGTGGGTTTAGCCTCACAATAGGCTAGCAATAATGTGGTTCAAATTCACCTTTGGTGAGAATATATCGAACCTAAGATCTCTTATTTACAAGTTACAAATGACGATGAATATCACTAGACTGTAGTACTAAGTGACAAGTTAACCTACATTTACAATAGTGTATTATTTCTCTTATTGGATATTAATTAACATTTATTATAAAATATTATGAATCAACAATGATGATATATTGTGAATCAGGTGATCATGGTTCGATTAAGTAGTCTATTAAGTACCATCGTCTATGTCGTATTCTCTTGGACTAAGAACATAAGGCATATAATTTTACAATTTATTTATCTATACCATTTTGTAATTGTCTAACCACTCGTTAATTCGTCCAAGCTTTCACCCTCGTGTTCATGATTCTAGCGTGTACACGTATAGCATAGATTACTTATAATTAATATTAATCTGTGAGGAATATTTGCATGCATATCCAGGCTTGCTTAATTTTGGAAATAATTAATCGGTTGAAAAGTTAATATTCTTCTGATCCTTACGTAATTTATAGTATAATTACTAAACCATTGCAGATATAGTAAGTTTTTTTTTTAATGTATTGCTATCACGGGTTTAAACTTTAACATTTGATTGACAAATTAAATAGCTAGTTGGTGTTGAAAATCAACAAGCAAAACAATCGTTCTCTCTTAGTTTAATGAAGCCAGGACAACATACTTGTTGTGAAACTCAAGCTAGACTTTTATCAGTGATCAGTCCAGGGCCATTTGGAGTTAATAATAATGAAAAAGAAATAATGTTCCCTTGAGAATTTCTATATTTCTTGAAAATAAGCTTTTTTTAAGAGATTTGTTAACAAATCAAGGGACAAAAGAAAATTATTACAAATTTTTTATTTCAAGAAGTAAAATAAAGAAAAATAATACATATTCTTCTACTAATTAATTACAAAGAGTGTTTATAAAGATAATGTGAACTGTTATTAGCACTTCAAAAACCTCGTTATACATTCTTCATAAGTGTATTTTTCTTTCTAATTATAAAAAGTTTGGAGTGCAAAATGATATTTTTGGAATGCCAATAACAATTTCCAAGATAATTTTAAACAAACAAGAAACCCTAGTAAATGATAGGAAAGGAATCACACCGTCTATCCTACTAGAAAAGTACCCTAAATATAAAATATCAAAAATATAATGACCTAAAATACACCAAATTGCTCACTTTTCCAACAATAAATATATAGTAGAAGGCGGTTGAGCTTCACACCATGCTCAACAGTCCACATGCATAAACGATTTAGATTAACTTTGAATGAGTGAGTGACAAAACTAGCAATGTTTTTACGAAAAAGAAAAATTCTATCATGTCCAAGAAATTCTATACCTAAGTGTTTTTAGAGTTTCCAAAATCTATTGTATCTTTGAGTGAATTTTTTTTTTAAAATAAAAAAATCCCCAAAATATAAAATGCACCAAAGGCTCAAAGCATATATACTAAAGAAAATCCAGTACTTTTAAGAGTATTAGAAAGTAATACTGTCCGTTGAGAAATTTAATTGGACCAGATATTTAATCAATAATCCACTTCCTTTGTATGATTTAGATTGATAAATAAGACATGAAATGTCTGATATAACATGAACTTCTCACCAAAATTAGCTGGGTGACTCCATGCATGCAACAATGATCTGTTGTATACATGTTAAGAGGTTGGTGGATGAAACAGAGGTTCACATGCATGGTATACTTGCTTGTATATTTTATACAGCAATAATATATTTAATGAATTGGAGTGTGAATGTTATCAATTATTATCAGTTGTTGGAGGTTAAGGTAAAAAGATATGTGAATGTGAGCCTACTTCGATTAGATTCTATGGCAGGAGAAATTTTTATTGTGTTGAAAATACAGCTCGGTACATTAAATATTTAATACAATTGGTTAAGTTTCGAACGAATTGTATTATTATATTTAGTGTACCGATCAGTTCGGTTCGTGTTCCCAACATATTAAAAAATCTCTCTTATGGCAGATATAGATTTGAGTCTCACTCGGTTCACAATTTCAAGACCAAAAAACACCATGTTATACAAAAGGATCTCAGCAGATTTTATGGTTGGAGAAGGATTAGTGTTGAGTCGTTGCATGCTTACCAAATAAACTCATACTTGTTAACTTGTAAGTAATATATACTTTCGTATAAACTGACAGCTGCGTTTTTTGTTTTATTTTCAACTTGATGGAATTATTGATGTAAATGTGGAAGCCTGGAAGGGCATGGCCTACCATGAAGAAGACCATTCATGACGCTATACCTCTATGTTGAAGATTAGACATAGCTAGCTAATGAATTAATTATTAAGATAATGTTCTAAATTAGGAGGTTTTATCCAAATAATTGCAAATGTTAGAACACAACCATTACTAATATCAAGATTTTAAAAGACATTAGGCGCTAGTCGGACGGTGGTTAGGGCCTAGCGGTTAGGTGGCTAGGCGAGGTCTAGGCGGGCGCCTAGACGGACTAGACGGATTTAAGTAAAATCGTATAAATAGGTGTCTCTTTATACTTAAAAAAATATATAATTGTATTGAGATGCATAAATTACAAAATAAATTGACATATTGATTAATTTATTATATATATTATTATAAAATATGAGTATATATCTAAAATTATGGGGTTCTTTCTCTTTTGGTTTTGTAATGCTTTTTCTAAATCTTATATGTTTTAATCGTTGGGCCTTATTTTTCATCTCAAAAAGGATTAGGCCTTGTTTTCATATTAAATAAATAAATAAATTTTATTCTCTAATTTTAAAAGGAATGTCAGCGACTTGAAATCCTATCTCAAACCCTAGCCAACAACAGAACCTCTGTGCCGTCTCATTCTTCTCTGCTAATTGCAATTTTACAGAGCTCTGCGCCGTCGCATTCTTCTTCTTTGAAAATTGCAATTTTATAGAGCTCTCTCTCGTCAAATGTTCTATGCGACTCCTCTTCTACGCACGCAGAGAGGGAACAAGAAGCAAGGACAAGACGAAATCGCAGCAAGACGGCGGAGATGCACAGCTTTTCCAGCGATAATTCTTAAGATGCAGAACCGCCCAGAGACCGTCAAGGCCGCCTAGCCCTCCCAGGCGGCCTTCCAGGCGCCGCTTAATAGTCTAGCCGACTGATTGAACGATTTTGGTATAATCAGGGCGGTGGGCCGCCGTTGAGCACCTAGCCGCCGAGCCCGAGTTTTAGAACACTGACTAATATTCGTTTATAAACTAGCTAAACCTTAAGGCACAAACTCATCGTTCATTCATATTATAACATGTAAACTGATTAATTATACTATGTAACAGCTGTGTTCAGATACTAACAATAATTTTTCCACATTCATAAGAATCTTTATCAATGACAAGTACATAAATTAACATACATATTTCACCATTTGTATAATGACAAATGGTGTATCATCTTATATTCCGGACATTATCTTGACCATTTAATTTGCCAAAGTAGGTTGGATTCGATTTGTTGGCATACAGAAATTCGAGGTTAGATTATAAGAATTATTATGCGTTAGAAGTTTGATTAAATAACAAAGTTTAGATAATTGAGTGGGCAAACAAAAACAAATAATTAATACACAAATTAATTGGAGTAAACATAGGGTTTGCAATTGCATGCTACCAGTCAAGCTTATCCAACAACTATGATTATTGAATGGCCACAAAAGCACATATGAGGATTTGGTATCTCAAACCCAATAAGCATGTCATGAACTATATGGTATTACATTTTAATCATACAACTAAGCCTCAAGCAAGCTACCAAAACATGATTATTAATATAAGGATAATATTTTTGTTCCATGGGAATGAACTAATTCCTCACTTGCAAAATAACGTATCTTCACTATAGAAATTTTATAATTGGAACTGTTCCATTTCTCAATCTCCATTTGGAGATCATTCTCACAAAAAATCATTCGAATCAGAGATTATTTACTCATCCAGTTGTTAAATAAATGGATGGTTCATCATGAATACGTTACTTGGTACCTGCACAATTGATTTATTTGATACGTATGAATGACAAAACCAAATTCGATTTTAATTATTTTTTGTAGGGACAATCTTCAAATGACTATAAAGAAATTGAACGGTTCCAGTTATGAAATTTACACGGTAAAAATACGTTATTTGCAAATAGGAGAATGAGTTCATTCTCCAAAACGGGACACAAGCATTATTCTTGATAAAATTAAATTATATAAGGTGTATGATGGAACTTTTGTAGTAAGTTAATTGGGTTACGTAGGGAATGACTAGGGTTTGGGGGGACTCTGTTGACTTTGTAAAGCTTGCAACTTTCAAGTGCAGAAATATTCAAATATTCATGTAGTTTTGATTGCCTTAAATTTGGAAATTCAACCGCTCACTTTATGTAGGGACTCGGTCATTTTTGAGCTAACACACCAATTTGTAAACCCACAAACATCGTCCTCTGTCGATCACCCAACCACTGTATCTTCTCCCATGTAAGCCCATATCTTCACATTCACTTCACTCTGTTTTTTCTTCTGTTTTCTTTTTCTTCACTGCAAATTTCTTAAATACTCTGACCTTTCGTGAACCTATTTTATATATATATATATATATATATATATATATATATATTTTACAAACATTTACACATATATATTCAATTATAAAACTATTTTTCTTAAATATATAAATGGAGCACTTTAGATGCAGTCTCTAACTACCAATGTTCTTTAACTGAAACCTTTGTAGTTTTTAGTTTTTTTACCGAAGTTCCTGACATTAATGTAATAATGTATTTATATGTAAGTTATTATATTTTTAAATTAAAAATAAAATTTGTGGTTATCTATATAATGAGATTTTAAATAAAACTCATAATTTATGGGATTAAAAATATTAAAGATGAATTATACTCCCTAATTGTAAGATCCTACATCACCTAGGGAAGAGGATTCTCTAAGTCTTATATGGATATTCCCATCTCTACCTTATTGTACCAAAACATGGGTACATTCTTCAAAAACACAAAAAAAAAAAAAAATGATATTAGGCTTAATAACATTATTAAATTTCTTCTATTAAACTTGACATGAATACATTCTCAAATCAACAAAATAGAATGTACCCATATAAGTTTTAAAAAATAGATTAGAGAAAAGATCGAATGAATTTTATATTAAAAAACTGGTACATTTTTCATATAACAAATTGGTATATTTAAGAATGGGTACATATAAAATTAAAAAATTAAAAAATTAATTTAATGAGTACAAACTTATTATAATTTTGTTTTTTATATTTTGGAAATGTTTGAATTGAAAATTAATAAGTAATTTAATAAGGGTGTGAGTATTAAAACTCTAAATCAATTTTTATTTTTTATTATAAAAATTATGTAATTTACATGTAATTTATTAATATATTAATGTTAAAGACCTTGATTAAAATCTAAAAATTAATAAGATCTTAACCAATAAACATTAAAAATTAAAAACCAGATACTAATTTTTCATATATAAATAATCTCTTGTTCTTTCTCTGACCTAGTTTGACCTTGTGAATTCTCAATCCAACTTTATCCCATTATTTAAGAACTTGTGTTGTTGTCACATTAATGGGAATTTGCAGTCTGCAGTTTCAGCACAGCTGACAAAGAACTTGTAGCCTCATTGATTCTCTCTCTCTCTCTCTCTCTTATCTCTTTCTCTCTCTCTATCTCACTAGATTTGCACTCGTTTTTAGGCAGCATCATAAACACACTCCTGCAAGAAAAAGAAAACCCAAGTTTCCGATGCATGCAATTACCGCCCAATTCAATCTTCCATGCATACCCTCGCATGCAAGCACTCAAAACCCAAGACCAACATTCAACCACCCAAAAATTTATCAGCACACCCACATTAAAGATGCAAGCTTTACACTTACGCATCAATGAAACAGTTGATTCCAACAAGTTCATAATCTAGTTTCGAGCTGCTCTGTTTTTGTCAAGAAAAAATGGCTTTGGTAACAGATGCAATTTTGCCACTTTTTCTAGCTCTGTTTCTGCATCTTTCATTAGGGCTTATGTCCTGTGAGGGAAAGCTCGACGGAAATACAACTTTGAGCGTTCTTTTGGAGGTGAAGAGGGCAATTGTGGAAGACCCAGAAAATGTTTTGCATGGATGGTCCGAAAGCGACCAAAATTTTTGTAAGTGGAGGGGTGTGACTTGTGGGTTTGACTCGGTGGACAACTCGGTCCAAGTGGTGGGGCTCAACCTTTCCGACTCGTCACTCGCCGGGTCGATATCTCCCTCTCTCGGTAGTTTGCAAAACCTGCTCCACCTTGATCTTTCTTCTAACGGCCTCTCGGGTCCCATCCCGCCAACCCTCACTAACCTCACGTCCTTGGAATCTTTGCTTCTCTTTTCGAACCAGCTCAATGGGCCCATTCCGACTCAGCTCGGCTCGCTGACGAGTCTCCGAGTCATGAGAATCGGCGACAATGGGCTCACTGGGTCCATTCCCGCCACTTTTGGCAATCTTGTCAATTTGGTCACGCTTGGTTTGGCCTCATGCAACCTCAACGGTCCAATACCTCCCCAACTCGGCCGACTCGGCCTACTGGAGAACTTAATCCTGCAGCTCAATCAGCTCGAGGGTCCGGTTCCGGCCGAGTTGGGGAACTGTTCCAGCCTCACTGTACTCACAGCTGCTAACAATACACTCAACGGAACAATCCCCGTGGAGCTCGGCAGTCTCAGCAACCTCGAGCTCCTGAATTTCGGCAACAACAGCCTCGCTGGCCAAATCCCAAGTCAACTCGGTGAACTGAGTCAACTCGAATACATGAATTTCATGGGGAACCAACTTGAAGGTCCAGTCCCAAATTCCATATCTCAACTGGCCAATCTTCAGAGTCTTGATTTATCCATGAACAAGCTCACAGGAGGAATTCCCGACGTATTCGGCACCATGTCTCAGCTGGCAACCTTAGTTTTATCAAACAACAATCTTTCCGGTGTCATACCAAGAAATCTATGTTCCAACACAACAAGTTTGGACCACCTGATGATTTCGGATTCCGGAATTTTTGGCGAAATCCCAGCAGAATTAGGCCAATGCCGATCAATGAAGCAGCTCGACTTGTCCAATAACTTGCTCAACGGGTCAATCCCAGACGAGATTTATGGACTGGTGGAGCTGACTGATCTGTTGCTCCACAACAACAGCTTGCTGGGTTCGATTTCTCCAATGATATCAAACCTCAGCAATCTGCAGTCACTTGTTCTGTACCACAATAACTTGGTGGGTCCTCTGCCGAACGAGATTGGAATGCTTGGGGAGCTTGAGATTCTGTATCTGTACGACAACCAGCTCTCCGGAGAAATCCCAATGGAGATTGGCAACTGTTCGAGCATGCAGATGATCGATTTTTTCGGAAACCGGTTTAGTGGGGAGATTCCGATTACCATTGGGAGGCTCAAAGATTTGAACTTCCTTCATATCAGGCAGAACGAGCTGGTGGGTGAGATTCCCGCCACATTGGGGAACTGTCACAAGCTGACTACTCTGGACTTGGCGGATAACCGTTTATCCGGCGGGATACCGATAACTTTCGGGTCCCTTCAGGCAATGGAGCAGTTCATGCTGTACAACAACTCGCTTGAAGGTAATCTTCCTGATACATTGGCTCATATGGCAAATTTGACTAGAGTGAATTTGTCGAGAAACAAGTTGAATGGGAGCATTGCTGCATTGTGTGGCTCGAGTTCGTTTCTTTCGTTTGATGTGACTGACAATGCATTTGATCATGAGATTCCTTCCCGGCTAGGAAATTCGAAATCTCTTGAAAGGTTGAGATTGGGGAAGAATCAGTTTACTGGTAAAATCCCACACGCATTGGGGAATATCAGCGAGCTATCACTGCTGGATGTGTCCGGAAATTCGCTCACTGGATCAATACCGGATGAGCTTTCATCCTGCAAGAAACTGTCCCACATTGACTTGAACGATAACCTTCTTTCGGGCACAGTTCCGCAGTGGTTTGGAGGTTTGCCTCAGTTAGGAGAGCTGAAGCTGTCCTCGAATCGCTTCACCGGGCCTCTTCCTAATGAATTGTTCAATTGTTCTAAACTGCTAGTGCTTTCTATGAGTGAGAATTCTCTCAATGGAACCCTCCCTGCTAGGATTGGTAACCTGGAATTGCTTAACGTCCTAAACCTCGACCACAACCAGTTTTCGGGGCCAGTTCCTCCGGCTATTGGGAAACTAGGCAAGCTGTATGAGCTTCAGCTCTCACAGAACAGATTTGATGGTGACATACCCTATGAGCTTGGACAACTCCAAAATCTTCAGAGCATTTTAGACCTCAGTCACAATAATTTGAGTGGTCAGATTCCAGCCTCTATTGGGTCACTGTCGAAACTTGAAGCCCTAGATCTATCTCACAACCAACTTGTTGGAGAAGTTCCTTCCCCGGTTGGTGGGATGATCAGCTTGGGAAAGCTTAATCTCTCTTACAACAACCTACAAGGAAAGTTGAGCAAGCAACTCTCGCACTGGCCAGCTGATGCCTTCGCAGGAAACTTTCATCTTTGTGGAAGCCCTCTTGGAAGCTGCATTGGCAGAAAGAAGCAGACAGGGCCTAGAGAATCGGTGGTGGTAGCCATTGCTGCCATATGTACTCTATCTGCAATTGCTCTGCTGATATTTGGAGCTGCTTCTCTCTTGAAACACAAGCAAGAAGCTTTTCGAAAAGCCAGTGACATGAACTGCCTGTACTCGACCAGTTCTTCCCATGCTCAGCGAAGACTGCTCTTCTCAAATGGTTCGGTCAAGCCGGATATCAAATGGAAAGACATCATGGACGCCACGAAGAATCTGAGCAACGAGTTTGTAATTGGCTCAGGAGGGTCGGGAGTAATTTACAAAGCTGAACTGCGCACAGGAGAAACTGTGGCAGTAAAAAAGATTTTGTATAAAGACGATCTTATGGCAAATAAAAGCTTCACGACGGAGATTAAGACACTTGGGAGGATAAGACACCGGCATCTGGTGAAGTTAATGGGGTACTGCAGCGACAAAGGAGCAGGCTCCAATCTGTTGATATACGAGTACATGGAGAATGGAAGCGTGTATGATTGGATACACCAACAACAAAGTAACAAGAAGAAGAGCCTTGATTGGGAAGCGAGGCTAAAGATTGCGGTTGGATTAGCTCAAGGAGTGGAGTATCTCCACCATGACTGTGTGCCAAAGATCATTCACAGGGACATTAAGTCGAGCAATGTCCTGCTAGATTCCAACATGGAAGCACATCTTGGGGATTTTGGCCTTGCCAAGACACTTAACGAGACTTATGAGTCCAACACAGAATCGAATACATGGTTCGCTGGATCCTACGGTTACATAGCACCAGGTACTAATCAGTTATGCTTTGAATACTCTTCTTTCTTGTTATTTTGGATACTGAATTTCGAGTTTGATTTGACATGGTTGTTCTATGCGATTGATTCTAACAACATTTCATATGATTCCAGAGTATGCTTATTCACTCAAGGCATCAGAAAAGAGTGATGTCTACAGCATGGGGATCGTGCTAATGGAGCTTGTTAGCGGGAGAATGCCGACAGATTCATCTTTCGGCGTGGACATAGACATGGTGAGATGGGTCGAGAGGCATATCGAAATGCAGGATTCTACTCGTGAAGAGTTGATGGACCCTGCACTGAAACCACTATTATCCGGAGAAGAAAATGCCGCATTCCAGGTTCTTGAAATTGCACTGCAGTGCACGAAAACCAGCCCAGCAGAGAGGCCTTCGTCACGACAGGCGTGTGATCAACTACTACATGTTTTGAATCATCGGAAGGTGGAGTTTGAGAAAAAGAATTTAGACTCTTATACATAAGTAATGAACCGCGTTTCAGAGGTTGACGAAAATTTGTTGTTAGTATAAATATTCCACCCTGTCCCGAAGATTAACTAGGATCAATTCTGTCACGTACTTATTCATTCTGTTTGGTTTGGGCTAGCAACCATAATGCAGCATTTTGTTGCTGGATGCTACTGATGCGAATCGGGTTTGTGAGAGTTTATGTTATCATCTATGAATCAATCGTAGTATCTGAGTTCGAATTGAATCCCCCATTTGGGCAGGGCAGCGTACCCGCCCCTGTGCACAAGGCTTGATTTCGTAAATTAGAGTAGTTTAAAATATAACATTGTCAAGACGGAAAGCGAATGCTTATGGATCTAGTAACTTTTCATCAGAGTAGACAGATCAGAACCAAAAACCTAGAAACAAAGAGAAGAGTTGGTCCAACTGTTTCTAAAAGCTCTAACTAACACGCGTACATTTTTAAGCTACGCAGATTGGTTCAGGTTCGTGCGTGATCAAACCACTTCACAAAAACAAATATGCCAAACCACTTTACAAACGAGGAGGAAAACTCTTGCAACCAATTTGAAGAATCTTCGTCGCAAAAGACGGAGCGTATTATTAAAGAACAAGACACGCCGTTCAGCTTTCATATAGCTTTGCAATATGAAAGTATTTCAAAGCTTATGCATCACAAAAAGATGAGAAAATTGGGAAAGCATTTACAGCAGCCTTGCAAACATATCAACATTAATTTAAAAACAAAGAGTGCCTAAAACTTTAAGGCCGAACCGTCTCTTAGAACATGGATCCCGTATGAAAATGCCTCAACAAACTCAGACGCGAACTAATCATCATCTTCATCTGCAATGAAGAAGAAACATTAAGCCAGGAAAGAAAAGGAGTTGGATACATTTTCTGAGATTAAATCACAAAAACTATATATGTTCGCTTTACTTCCTGAATTGAATTCATTCACAAATAAAAGTAAGGAAATAAAAAGTGCTCCACAAAATATAAGTAGGCAATAAGTTACAGCCCTTGGCATCTCCTAATACAGTTTTACTTCTCAAAGAGAAAACAAACATAATCCACAACCAATCATGACTTGGTAAGAGAAAAACACTTTCCATTGCAAGGGTACTTCCAGATGTTGTAATGTACTCTTGATTCCTAAAGTAACAAATCAGTAATCATTGAGGCGGATTTTGCAAGTTGGGAAGCAGAGATATATAATTCACAACTTTTGGCCTATGGTATACTAAAAATCATACATGATGAATAGGAATCTGAAAGATAAAACGTGTGGAACAACGTGGAGTAACATCCCCATCATTTCATGGGTACAGTGTTTGAGAACTTTTTGTAGGAACCTCCCCAAATTCTTTTGCAGGAAAACAAAGGGATGAAGGGGTTTGAAACACAGGTAGCAAATCTGTTTATCCAAGACCCAAAACAGCTTATTGTACATATCATTCAACCATAGTCTAGGCAAACAAAACAAAGCTTAAACCTGAATCCGAGTCATTAGCACGAGAAGATGAACCTCCTAATAATCCCAAGCACCACTTCATCCTCTCGTAAAAGTTTATTTTTGCCCATCAGTTATTAACTTGAGGAAAAACAGCAGAAGTAGTATGCATAGTAACCTTTTTAAGTCATAACTGTTTTGTAATTTATGGGTAATGCACAGATCAACGAATTAAAAAAGTATTCCTGACAAGATTCCAAATCCACAATCAGTTTGATGAAAAAAAACAACCCCAACGTTTCAGCTCATTATATAAGATAAAAAAATTAAGACAAAATGCAACAATAAGACGGCCAAAAAATGCAAGTAGGCAAACTATTTAGGGTGTAAGAGCACATGCATGAATTTTTTAATCTTTGCCTTTCAACCATATAATAAGACACAGGATGGATTAGGGTGCCATATTGAAAGGAAGAAAAAAATGACTCTTTTCAATCCATATTCAGTAAGATTATCTAGTAGGCTGATAGGCCAATACGACCTTGGCATGACGTTCAGAGCTCAGATGGCCCTATATCAGGAAGACCGGGATTTCCTGGTTAGGAAAATCGAAACTGTCTTCTTAATTCACATTTCTATAAAGGTCGCACATTAATGAAGCAAATTTGAGAGAGTGACAAATGGTTATTTCCTACAGAATTTCACCTAAAATGTTTCAATTCAGCATTTCCACAATATCCAAACCACACTTGCAAGCAAATACGATCTGAAAACAGTATTCTGATCCGTCATAACACTCAAACGAGACATGGGGTTCTGATATTTCGGAAATCATCTGAAAAATGAACTTATCAAAACCAAGCTCAAAGATTGAGACGCCAAAACACAAATGGGATTGTTGGGTTGTCGAAAGATACAATTTTGAATCATGAGAAATTGAGAAATGAATCGAATTTTGATATTGGGTTGGAAATATATACCTATGTAACGGCGTTCGTTGGCGGCCTTGGCCTTGTCGAGCATTTTATCGAGGTCCTCTTTGAGCTGTTCGTCCCATTTGACGAGCTGGTTAACGAATACTGCGCCCAATCCCATGCCCAGAATGTGCTCCCAAGGATCTGAATCGGATCATTGGACAAATTGGGGGTTAGTGTTCATGAGTCAATTCAATCACCCGAGAAATGATTAGTGATTAAAGGGGAGAGAGAGAGAGAGAGAGAGAGAGAGAGAGAGAGAGAGAAAGAAAGAGATGAAATTTACGGCGCATGTAAGGGAGCTTGCGGAGGGCGTTGGAGTACATCTGGGTGCCCAACCCCAATAGAGCTCCCACCATCGTTGAAGTTATCGGCATCTTCAAACCTTTTCTTTCACTCCGGACTGCCTGCTTCTCTACCCGTGTGACAAGCTAAAATATGTGAATATGAAATTGGGGAATTTTTTCAATTGACACCTGACCTCTTTACCAAATTGCAATTGTGTCACCTCAAAATAATAAAAAAAAAACCCATCGACTAACTGGGTTTTTTTTTCCATTTTTTAACGGACGATATAATGGAGCTTGGGGAAGACGCTCAGAAGATTTGGCTAACAA
Organism: Pyrus communis; assembly: GCF_041283825.1. Taxonomy (NCBI): domain Eukaryota; kingdom Viridiplantae; phylum Streptophyta; class Magnoliopsida; order Rosales; family Rosaceae; genus Pyrus; species Pyrus communis. The sequence goes on from NC_142569.1 coordinate 7,745,619, forward strand.
AAGTTTAAAACAATATCATTAGATTATAGTAGTAAGTGAAATTGATTGAGTTAAATGTAGGTGGCATTTCACAACTTATTGGTAAATTTAGGTGATATATTGCTTCATTTTTTTCTTTTCAAGTGTCAAGTGGCAATTGAAATAAAAAAAAAAGATAATACTAAGGATATTAAATTTTAAACTTAAATTTGCAAACTAAATAATGTGTCATCAATAGAAAATAAGTACGTTAAGCAACACTTAAATAGTAATCTAATCATTAACAACCACATCATTTAGTTTACAAAATGAGAAATGTTAAGGAGACCCTCTCAAGGTGGGACTCTCTATGGACTATCTACCACATCACACTTTAACATCAATTCTCATGTCAAGATTATAAAATATTGTGTAAAAAACATGAGGTGACAAAAAGTCCATGGAGAGCCCCACTTTTTAGAGAGTCTACTTAGCACTTTTCTTACAAAATTTAGTTAGAAATTTAGTTTCCCTAGTATTAAATGTGACTACAGTACTTATATGTTTTAATATGATGATTGTACTAAATACAATATTCGTATGAATAATATTTGACCGTCATATGGTAATTGTATTAAACATATATAAGTATTGTAATCAGTCGCAAAATTCAGGCGACATTTTGAGAGTTAAATTCAATTTAGGACCTTGAGTTTTTCACCAAATAACATGTTACCCCTTCCAATTTGGATACTTTATACTCTTATCACGTAAACTTTTTTGTGCAATGATATTTATTTATACTAAGGGACAAGAATAAACATAAAAAATTACAAGAACACAAAGATGTATCATGGTTCACTATGAAATGGGGCTACATCCATGTTGGTGTAGTCTTCAGTTTCCACTATGTCAACGTAACAAATTATAAGGAGGCTTGTGCCTTTGAGAGAATAAAGTGACTCAAGTTTAGACTGAGAGGCCCCCTTCTAATATGAGGGAGAAGGATCTCTTTTAGGGTGTGATCTTTACACACCACCTTTTACTTCTCACACAACCTTCTAATTTTCGGTTGCCGAATCGATTGAATTGAAGAAAATCAAAGGACATAAATTTACAAAGAGTGTGTAGATAGCATAACCCTCTCTTTTATAGGATTTGGTTTCTCTCCCCTTTACAGAATCGGTACATGGTGCTCAACATGAGGCCATGCTCGACTAAAAGTAATGCACGTTGAAAGCCTGCTGGACTAACTCGCGACAAGGTGGTTACTTGGTTGGAGGCTATGCTTGTTGCAAGGCGACTTGACTAGTGTTGTTGCTCGTTGCAAGTATACGCTTGACGTGACTGTGAATATGATTGATTCTCCACATGAGGCGGGTTCGCATGTTGGGTCTATGCGTTGAGTTCATGAGTTAGGTCTTTGAGTTAGGTCCACACTTAGCTCTTTGAGTTGAATCCAAAAAATGAGTCTGTGAGTCGAGGTTCGAGCTCGGATGTCGAAGCTTGTGGGTGTCCAAACTCATAACAACAAGAGAGAATGTGGCATGCTTGAAGTAAAAGTCATGCCGATCCTAGTAAGATAATTTAAAATATGTGGAACTTTAAAAGATAGGGTTCTTATTTTCTTGATAAGCCCCAGCTAAAAGGCAAATAGAGGCGTGGCTGACAATGAAGTGATAAACAATATAAGGTCATCTTCAACCGAAAGAGGACCAGATGGCTCGTTTTACCCCTATAGCCCTTCAAGAAATTAATATTTTAATGAATAGTGACGGTCATATTTCTTATCATTTCCAATCAAGGGGCCAAAGGGTCATAAGCCAAACATAGCCATGTGACAAAAAATCATCTCCAATCGAGGGGGCCAGAAGACCATAAGCCAAACATAATTTATTATTTAAATTGAAAGACAACAACAACTTAAATTTAAACTCTATAATCATCATCATCATCATCTGCCATTGTAGTATTATAGTCGGATGTAAACAACTCCCGTCGGACCATAATTTCCCTCTTTTTCCTATCAAAATAGGTCTTACTCGTTGGAGTGTAATCCGAAGTGTTCCTTTGCATATTCTTATCATTCATCTCTTCTTGTATTTGTTTAGCCCGTTCTTCGTGCCTACAGTTCCTTTCTTCCACGACAATGGCATTTTGCTCCGCCATTAATCACAATGAGGCCACCATTTCATGTTGAAAGGCATAATCATCCTTTGTCTTGCCCTTTTCCTTCAATTTTTGGGTCTTGTTTCGTCCCATAGCCCTAGGTATGGAACTTTCACTTGAAGACGGATTTTCTACCCTTGTTTCTTGAATGGTAGGGGATCCATGTTCATCCCCAACTACATTTGAGGATGCATTTCCGAACACCAACGTAGGAACAACTCTTTCTTGAGGTGGATCTTCAAATAACACCCACCCTTTATAAATTTCCCAACAACCGTGATGATTAAAGGGTTTTGAGTTGCCCTCCATATACAATTCCTCCGCTTGGCGTACCTAGAAAATATAATTACAAAAATTAGAGGAAATTAAATGTAATATAATTAAATATTTAAAATAACTTGTGAAAACACTTACTTCGTCGTACTAATTGGCTCCACTTTCATGTCTGCTTCCTACCTTTACCATTGCTTGATGCCATTTATTCAAACTTGGATGAAGATATTTTTTCCATCTTGAAGAACAACTCTCGTGGTTTCGGGAATTCGGTGGAGTGGTGTCTTCGTAGAACTCATAATACTTTTTGGATGTACAAGTCCAAACACCTTCACTTGTTTGAGAATTCCCCCTCACACTATCTTCAGAGACCCATCTATAAGCCCTACAAAGAGCTTCATCTTCTTTTCGGGTCCAAGCCCTACCTTTCATTGCAAATTCGGTTATTTGAAAATTATTGAAAAATTTAAAGCAAAGATTATTGAAAGAGGTAAGAGAATAGGGTGTGAAGAATTGAAATAGAATGAAGTAAGATAGTATGAAATGGTGAAAATTATGTGAGAAATGGTGTAGAAATGACTTAGGTATTTAAAGGGCAAAAATGGGATTTTCTTTTTTTTTTTTTTAAATTTTGTCCCAAAAAAAAAAAAAAAACATTCAAATCCAACGATCACCCGGCGTTAGCATGATGCCAGGTAGCCATTGGATTCAAATGCTTGGGCCGGCCCAGGGCTAGTTGGCTGGTTAGATTGGGCCAGCCGGTTGCCATAATTTGGTATTTTTGAACCGGTGGGGCCCACGAGTCATTTGGCCTAGTCTTTGGTTGGAGATGGCCTAAGAGAGGGAGGACTAGGCTTGTTAGTCGTCCAGCCAAGAGAGAAAAAAGTAGAAAAATATTAAAATGCTAATTTTTTTCCACCATTGGATTAAATCCGATGGTGGTTGACCAACATTTTTCTTGGTCTCTGTGGAGTAAACGAGAGTATAATTCTCTCTCATCCTATTATCAATTCCTTCCATTCCTTCCTCTCTCACTTTAATTTTTGTCTTTTTCTCTATGTAGAAAATTTAAAACAAAATATTAACGTGACTTAATCATAATCTATAAAAATAGAAAAGAAAGAGAGAATAGGAGAAAATGGAGTACCGGATTGGACAATTACCAAGTACTTTCCTGGATAAGTGCTTTTGCAAATTGCAATTGTTAAAGGAGAGATTATATTCACACATCCCAAATTACTTCTCCCACACATTTTTATTTTTTTAATATGTTTCTATCAATGGCTAGTGGTGTGTAGAAAATATTAAAAAATTAAAAAGATATGAGATAAGTAATTTGAGGTGAGCAATGCAAGTCAAACCTACCATCACTACGTACTGAAAAAAAATAATAATAATAATAAATAAATAAACCTACCACCACTACTTGGAGGCTGTGGGTAGCCCTACAATTACCAGGTACTTTCCTGGATAAGTGCTTTTGCAAATTGCAATTATTAAAGTTGTGAAGCAAGGCAACATTGTCAAACCTACCACCATACTGAAAAAATAAAATAAATAAATAAACCTACCAGAGGCTGTGGGTAGCCCTACTAGTACTGGGTGCTAGTTTGGTAGTTCCTGTCTTCTGTATTTGCAACCGGTCATCATCTCCTTCTAAGTTCTAGCTACTAAGAAAGTACAGTACTGTGCCTGTGCGTCTTCTGTCTTGTACTATTTTTCTTAATAATAACAATTAACTTTCTGCTTGTTTATTTGTATAGTTACATAAGAAAATTACGATGGCGGTCGCATCTCTGCTCACTTTTGCGGCCAAGGGAATACTGGAGAAGGTGGCTTCGCTTGCTGCTCAAGAAATCAGTCTTGCCTGGGGTTTCAAAACAGAACTAAAGAAGCTCAGTGAATCCTTATCCGTTCTTCAAGATTTTTTAGGCGACGCTGCCGAGCAAGCGCAAGCTCGGGGCAAGGCAGTGGAAGTTTGGGTGAAGAAACTTAAGGACATAGCCCATGACGCCGATGATGTCTTGGACGAAATCAACTACGAAAATCTCCGGAGTCAAGTGGAACTGCGAAACAATATGAAGAAAAAGGTAATGAGTTTTCTTTCTTCATCCAATCCCACTTTATTTCGTCGAAAAATGGCTTGCAAAATTAAGAAAATCAACACTTCTCTGGCGGATCTTAAGAATGAGGCATCTTTCCTTGGATTAGTTGCAAAAACAATAGATGCAACTGCTCCGGAAATTAGATGGGATAGAGAAACCAACTCACTCGTTGCGGCAGATGAAGTCATAGTCGGAAGGGAGAAGGTTGTGTCAAGTATAATTGCAACCTTGACAAACTCGGACGTCAATCAAGAAAATCTTTCGGTTATGGCCATCGTGGGGATGCCAGGCCTAGGAAAGACAACTTTGGCCAAGTTAGTATACAATGATAATTCTATAAACAGGTTTTTCGCCGAAAAGATGTGGGTGTGTGTATCTAACACTTTTGATGCCAATTCCATTTTAAGTCGGATCTTAGAATTACTTGACCCAACAAAGGTTGGAATACAAAGTCAAGAGGCCTTGCTTAAAAACCTTCAAAAGGAGTTGAAAGATAAAAGATACTTACTTGTTCTCGATGATGTTTGGAACGAAGATCCTCAAAAATGGAAAATGTTGATAAGTTGTTTGTCAATGCTTGATTCTGCTCGAGGAAGCAAAATTATTGTCACCACCCGCAGTGCCAAAGTTGCATCAATAACAGAAACACTTCCGCGACATAATATGGGAATTTTGTCAGTGGATGATTGTTGGTCCATATTGAAAGCCTTTTCAGATAACAATGCTCCTTTAGCTCAAGATTTAGAGAAAATTGGGAAGCAGATTGCTGAACGTTGTGCTGGTCTACCACTGGTAGCAAAGGTACATCCTATCATACTGATTATACTTTAAATTTAATTATATATGCTTCTATTGATTAGTTTTAGATTATAACCCACCCACAAGTTGCTAGGGTGTGCAAAATCCGAACCACACCAACTAATCCAATCCAGTAGAGTTTATATTAATTGTGTACTTTTTTATTTTCAGTTTTGACAGTGACAAACTTAGCATGTATACTTATCATCTGAACCTCAACTTTATGTGTAATTTTGTGAAAATAATTAACAGAATTAAAAAAAAAAAAAATCCCTCACAAAGAATGCTGTAATCAACTTGAATCAAATTGCTCAAAGTTTTTTAGTTGTTGTTAAAAACTTTACCCTGTACATGATTTGATAGGAATTCTTATTCATGTAACAGGTTTTGGGAGGTCTGCTGCGATCTAAACGCAGTATTGCTGAATGGTTGTCAATTAAAGAAAGTAGAATATGGGACTTGCCAGAAGGAGAAGATAAAATCATTTCAGTCTTGAGGTTGAGCTTTGATAATCTGAAATCGCCTTCTTTGAAACAATGTTTTGCGTATTCCTCAATGTTCATGAAAGACTTTGAAATTGAAAGAGATAACTTGATTCAACTTTGGATGGCTCAAGGATTACTCCACCCTTCTTCTGACAAAAGTAATCTAGAAATGGAGGCTATTGGTGATGAATATTTTGATACTCTATTACAGAGCTCCTTGTTTAAAGATGCTACACATGATGGCTATGGCATTGTTACCAAATGCAAGATGCATGATCTAGTGCATGATCTTACAGAACTGGTATCCAAATCAGAAATCTTGACACAAGACTTCCAAGAAAGAAATGATACAACTGAGATTCGACATGTAGCTCGGGTTTCATCTTCCATACTAGAAAGAATTCCAGGGAGAAATCTTGAGAGGTTGCGATCGGTATTTCCTTATGGCAAAGTCGCTAGTAATATCTTGCCAAGGTTTAAAGCCTTACGTTTGTTAAATTTAGCCAAGGCAAAAATTAAGGAGATTCCAAGTTCAATTGGCAAGCTGAAACACTTGAGGTATCTGGACGTTTCTGGAACTAGTCTCAAAGCACTCCCCAAATCTATACACAAACTCTATAACCTACAGACCCTAAGAGCAATGCGATGTTATTCTCTTAATGAATTTCCAGAAGAAGTGAACAATTTGATCAGCTTGAGACATGTTTATTTTGATAAGAGTATGAAGTTTCCTCTTGGGGTGGGGCAATGGACTCACCTCCGGACACTGCCTCACTTTTCTGTGGGAAAGGAAAGAGGTTGTGGAATTGAGGAGTTGGCTAGCTTGAACCAGTTGAAGGGTGAATTAACTCTCTACAATCTAGAACACGTACGTGATAGAGATAAAGCAAGGAAAGCTAAATTGGAGGATAAGAAAAACCTATGCCATTTGAGATTTGTATGGACAGAAGATATGTCAACAACCAACAACAATGATGAGGATGTACTAGAAGGCCTCCAACCACATTCCGAGTTCGAAGGCCTCGTGATTGAACATTTCAGGGGTGCTAAATTTCCGTCTTGGATGATGAGTAGGTCGTTACCGCTCAATAATTTGAAGAAGATTCATTTGCGCAGGTGCAACAAATGTGAAGGAGTACCAACACTCGGTCATCTACCTAATCTTCAACACCTTCGGATTGATAGAATGGCTGAGCTAAAATGTATCGGAGCTGACTTTTATGGTTACAATCTTGTTTACAATGCAACAAGGTCACGTAAAGAGACGACAACTTTGTTTCCAGCACTGAAACAATTATCCATTAGTGAGTGCAGGGAGCTTATTGAATGGATGGAAGCACCAAAATTGTCAACTGAAGTGTTTCCTTGCCTTGAGGAGCTCCATATCTTGAATTGTCCCAAATTGAGAAATGCTCCCAGTCATTTTCCATTGCTCAAGGACTTGTGGATATCTTCTTGTGACGATGTCCAGCCATTAAAAAATATAACCAGCAGACTAACAAGTCTGACTTCCCTCACGATTGATCTTAATAAGAAGATTACTAGTCTGCCAAAAGGGATGTTGGAGAGCAACAAAAATCTCACATCTGTTGAGATATTAAGTTGTGAGAAGTTGACTTGTATTGCTCCCAATGTACTTGGATGTTGCACATCCCTCCAGAAGCTGCATGTCTATGATTGTAAAAAGCTGAGGCGTTTACCTGATGGGATAGACACACTGCCTTTGCTTGAGAAGATGACAATAAGAGAATGCCCTCGCCTAGAGTTCATCCCAATGACACACGGCATGGTTTCTCTCCGCAAACTGCATATTGATTCTTGCGGTGGACTGTCAGGCCTACCAAGTGGGCTAGAATACTGTACATCTCTTCAAGCATTGAGCATAATGGGTTGCGGTAATCTATCAGTCATTCCAGTCACACACGACCTTTCTTCTCTCCGCACATTGAAGATTGGAGATTGTGAAGGATTATCATGCCTACCAAGCGGACTCGAGCATTTCTCCTCTCTACAAGAATTGTCTGTGTGGAATTGTCCAATTGTAACATCAATTCCAATTTCCAACGGCACGCCCTTGACCTCCTTGCAGGTATTGGAAATTGAAAATTGTATGGAATTATCAAGCTTCCCGGCCCTAGAATATTGTCCTTCTCTTTTGAAATTGATGATAAGGAACTGCCCAAAGTTAGCATTCATAAGTGCCTTATCACTTACGAATCCACTACCAAGTAGCAGATCAGAAAACTTCACTAGTACGAGCCTTGACAGTCTTGAGTATTTGTCTATAAGGAGTTGTAGTAATCTGCATTCAATTCCAGATTTAGACAGCTTCACTTCTCTCCGTCAACTGTGGATTCATAACTGTGAAAGATTAGAGATTCGGGTTACTTCACTATGTGTCTCTCTTGAGGAGTTGAAATTAACCAGTTTGCCTAAGCTAGAGAGTATACCAAGTTTAGACAACCTCACATCTCTCTGTATGGTGGCCATTTATGGTTGTCGGAATTTGAAAATTTTCCCAAGGGGGCTTCACTGCCTCACTCGTTTGAAGACTTTGACAATTGGTGGGTTCTCGGAGGAGCTTGATTGCTTCCCTGACTTTCCAATTCTTTCGCGACTTAAAAGATTAACATTGCGTGGGTGGCCTAAGCTCAAGTCTCTGCCTCAACAAATTCAACACTTCACTTCTTTGACGCATTTGTGTATAATGTCTTTTGATGGAGTGGAGGCCCTGCCAGACTGGTTGGGTAACCTTACATATCTGTGGCAGCTGGAGATTGTGAACTGCAAGAATTTGATGTATTTACCTACCGTCAAAGCTATGCAACGCCTTACCAACTTACTAAATCTGGAAATTCGTTGTTGCCCCTTTCTTGGAGAAAGGTGCACTGCAGAGACAGGCTCGGAATGGCATAAGGTTTCTCACATTCTTACTTTCAGAGGTACATTATTTTTTATCTCCGTGAAATAATGGTTTTCATTTTTCAATTCAGTTGACTACAATTTTTTAAAATGAGTAAAAGTGGTTTATCCTTACCTTTATGTTTTACTGATCATCGAGCAAACATGTTTTTCCAGTCCGGGATTTTCTGAGTCGTGCAGAGTGTTGAAGCTATGCGACGCCTTAACGTAGTATGGCAGCCGTGTGCCCAGAAAGAAATTAACTCAGTTGGATAACGATAGTCATGGTCTTCACTGCACATTTGAAGAGGAAGATCGATGTTCCTAGTTATAACAACCTAAGAGTTTCAAAAGTTTCACATTGTGAGTATAAGCATTATAAGTTCAGCTCCAAGTTTTATACGTACTATTATTTGAACCGTAGAATTTCTTGTGTGTATATAATTGCTAAGCCCTGTGTTTGACCACAGGAAGAATAGGGATTAATTCAAGTGAAAACTGATAAACTTGATATTGGTAGGCTCTGGTCCTTTTAAGGAAGAATAGGGATTAATTCATGTTGTACACGAGAAAATGATGATAAGGTCCATGTCAAACTCATTCATTTGTTTTTTGCTAGGGTTTAGGGTGGCTCTGGTCCATTTAATTAAACTGATTTATAATAGCATCTCCAAAGTAATCAAGGGTTTCAAGTGTTAAGGGTATAAGATTCAATGGTTAATAGAATGCCTAGTGTCATTAGATTAGTGAATAAGAGTGAGTTAGTACTGTACTGATGATGTATACAAAAGGCAACAGAGCCATTCTGTTGTAATCACTTTTTTTCTTCTGTCTTAATGAAATCAGTCATTCATATTCTTCTCGGTGGCTAGTTCTTGTGTTTCTACTTGCTTAACACAAGGCTCCGAAAGACATACAGTTTATCATGTATATGTGATTTAACACGGATCCTTGAAGGTGTACTCATCCAGTTTCGTTCTTTCTTGTTTTATATAAGTTGGACCAAGTTTATTCATTTCACTTATAATGTAAAAGTACGAACTGTTGAATAAGTTGATGTCATGGAATTAAGCATTTGCAAAAGTTAAGGTAAATGATATCTTAGGGACCAAATATGTGGGAGTATTCATGAGTGTACTATTTTGATCCCAAATAATAATGTTCCTCAGTGACAGTATTCACATTATGGTATATTGTTTTGTAATCTTAGAGAACTGATACGTGAATGGTAGTATTATTTTTTCTTGGGTTCTGCACCTTTTAGTTAGCTGTTGAAGTTCTTTAGTTAAGATAGCTTAGTGATCACATTTACTAAGTAATTGCAGTAAAGTAAAAGAGTCTCGATCTCACTCATGTAAGAGAACGTTGGAATTCATATGAATTCATCACATTTGAATTCATTTGAGTTTATCGAGACTAGGACAGCTAGCAATCTTAGAAGTAAGCTATACATAAAGGTGAACTTCTTAGGGTCTGTATCCGGATAAACCTAAAACATATTGGAGGGAAAATGAAGTAAGCCACATGTTAAATAAGCCATAAGGCAGTTGGTTTAATTAAGAAATCGATGGTACGTAACTGCCATGTTGATGGGACAGGCGGTTACCAATATTAGAGGAGTGGATTGGTCCCTCTTCTCGGTACACAACCATTGTTCATTCGAGAGAGACTGCCCCATCGAGAATCTTGAGCATTTTGCTGTGTGTACAAGGGAAGGGAAGACACCGCTATCGTTAGAGTTATGACTGCAAGTTCAGGTTTGTATGCATGATCATATTCTTGTTAGGGTTTTATTACTAGCTGCATTTATTGCAGTTAGCATTAGGGATTGATATTGGCACAAACTGATTAAGCATATGAGTGAGCAACTTTCAAATTTCAGTGCATTTAAGCAAAATGAAGAAGAAATGGATCACAAAAAATTAAAGAGAATTCACCACATGAGCAGGTGTGTAAAGGAATTTGTAAATGACTGCTTCCAAGTGACTGCAAATTCCTTTTTTTTATAATGCTCGCATTTTTAGTAGGATATGTAGTGCTATTCACATACGCATTACTACCAAACCTACACGACAAGTTGATTAACACAGGTTTCGTGGTAATCAACCTGTGAGAGATTCAATCAATTTAATAAACCTATCGCCCAGTTAATTGTTTTAATAATCAACCAATTATGCATGTTTATGGTATATTAGCTTCTATGAACAAGTGGTGTAGGACGTGCATAGAGAACTAGCTTCTAAGAAGATCTATCCCTTTTATTTTATCTATATATATATATATATATATATATATATATAGTGAGAGCTACAAAATGGTGAAACATTCGAAAACTCTTAAAATGTCCCTTCGTTTCCTTCACAACCAAATAAAAAATAAAAATAAAAACTAATAAAAATTACTTGAAAATTTTGAGTTTTAACAATAAGAACAAAATAAAGGGTAAAATGAATAGTACCAGTTTTGACTTTTTAGTATAAAAATGTAGTTTTTCGTTAAAATGAACAGTACCGTGAACTTTTCGTTAAAACTCACATAAAAAAACAGAAAACGAGGACAAACCCATAAAAAAACCACGCTGAACAGAGAACTGTATTTGAAAAAACATAAAATAAAAGTAAAGGGACGTGGTGGATAACTCTTCCATTTTAGGATGAGATATTAATATCTCACAAAACTATATTAAATAAGATAAAAGGATGTGGTGGACAACTCCTCCATTTTAGGATGAGATATTAATATCTCACAAAATTGTATTAAACAAAAAGAAAAAAATAAAAGTAAGGGGACGTGGTGAATAACTCCTCCATTTTAGGAAACGAGAGCAACAAAATGAAGAAACATTCGAAAACGCTAAAATTCCCCTTTGTTTCCTTCACAACCAAATTCAAATAAAATAAAATAAATAAAAAAACAGAAAACGAGGACAAACTGGTAAAAAACCATGCTGAACAGAAAACTGTATATGAAAAAAAAACAAATAAAAGTAAAGGGACGTGGTGGATAACTCTACCATTTTAGGATGAGATAATAATATCTCACAAAATGATATTAAATAAGATAAAAGGGCATGGTGGATAACTTCCCCAATTTAGGATGAAATATTAATATCTCACAAAATTATATTAAACAAAAAGAAACAAATAAAAGTAAAGGGACGTGGTGAATAACTCCTCCATTTTAGGATGAGATATTAAAATCAGAGATAATTGTATTGAACATCATTTTAGGAGAGAAATATTAAAAAATAAAATAAAAAAGCGACATGGTGAATAACTGCTCTCCATTTTAGGAGAGAGAGATATTAAACAGAAAAATTAAATTTTGTTTTATTGGAAAAAAAGGCAAGAAAAAAAAAAGAAACAAATAAAACAACAGGAACGTAACTGCTCCATTTTAGGAGGAGATATTAATATCTAAAAAATTATATTAAAAAAAATAAGAAGCAGCGTGGGAGAAAAAGGGGTAGAGGTTGTCGTTAATTTTTAAAAAACGGTAAAGTCTCCCACTACCAAGCAGTAACTTCCCAGTTCCCATGTACATTCCCATTTTTTCTGTTTCAGCTACAGTATTATTATATGTACTCTCCATCTCCTTCAATTATGTGGGCGAATCCTATACCCTAATTTTTTTGCTCTGTCTTCTTCACTTCTCTAAGTTGTTCTATTTCTTCGATATTTTTTATTTTGTGTTTGTAAATGATATAAGCTCAATCCCCATCTCCTTTAATGTTTAGCATGCACGCTGTCATTAATTGGATACTAGAAGCATGGTGACGGAAGCAAAGTCATATGAGATTGGTGGGTTATCACTTCCTTTCCCTGCATGGTTGTACTCATTTTACACATTTCCATGTAAGCATAATATGTAATTGTATGAATTCCCAGGTTTAGTTTCATTTGGGTTTTTTTAACTTCTTCCTTTGAAATCTTCATTGTGTATTTTTTAAATTTTTTCAGATTGTGAGTTTCAATATTTCAGATTGTTTTCATTCTGAGGATATTTACAAGAATACCCACAAAAAAATGAAGAATGAACTACCTATTGATAAGATCCCAAACAAACATGTCTCTATTTTTACACCTGGTTGGGAGATATCAATCGGAGTAAAAATTATTGATTTAAGCCAATTGATTCTCAAAGAGTGGAAAAAGAAGAAGCATGAGCAGTATGTATTCTAAATTCTTTATTAAATTTGTTACAAGAAATCTAACATTTTATATATATATATATATATATATATATATATATATATATATCTTTAATATATAGGTGGCGCATGAAAAAGATTGTAGAAGAATTAAAACCTTCAACAACTCCTCACATAATACGTATTTGGAATAAAATCTAACAAAGTAGGTACAACACCATTTCTTACTTATTTATTTTTAATGGCACTCTCTATATCATTCTACAAATTAATTATCTCAAATTATAAAATTTTAAAAAAATTATGGGTGCAGGAAAATGATTAATAGTGACCAAACAACTTTTCTAAATATAGTAACTCTTCTCTTATTTTCATATGGAAGTATGCTATAAATTCAAATTGCATTCAATTTTTAAATAGAAATAAAATTGCATTTTTTGTCAATTTTACAAGCATCACATCTGTCTCAAAGTTCACACACCCCACCCCGACCCGGAAGGTCCACCTGGATTCCGAATCGAGTTGTGATGGCCGACACCGAAAGGTGACGAAGCTATAAGGTGTAGTGATGTGGAAAATGTGAATAAATTTAAAACCTAAAATTGCCTAAATGAAAGAGTGCGCTTGTAAGCGGGAATGAACTCATTTCACACGTGATGTCAGAGTATAAGTAAAGTACATCATAGTAGATTGAGAATTATATCATCAAAGGTAACCTCCTATACCAAGATTTGCCAAGAATCCTCGTCGATATGAAAACTCAGCTACTAAAACCTGAAGGGGCGAAAAACAAAGATGAGTGAGCCTAAAAATAAAGTTTTGTAAATTTTTTTTCAAAACGTAATAACCCATCACCGTAAAACAAGTATAGTTTTCAAAATATACATACTACGTATAGTATGAAAATACTTATCGTAGCCTGCAATAACTTAAGAATTCAACACATCACAATATTTCGTAAATAAACATTTAACATCTAAAAATCACATAATCTTGCATAAATAAACATATCATATCGAGTGCTCATCAACATATGTTGACACATGAGTTCATACAAAGATATTCTGACATGAACAGGATTGGGTGTGAGCACATCTCTGCATGTTAGAATATCTTTGCATGAACTCGTGTGTCAACATATGTCAATGAGCACTCGATATGATATGTTTGTTTATGCAAGATTATGTGATTTACGGACGTTAGATGTTTATTTACGAAATATTGTGACGTATTGAATTCTTAAGATATTGCAGGCTACGGTAAATATTTTCATACTATACGTAGTATGTATATTTTGGAAACTATATTTGTTTTACGGCGAGGGGTTATTACATTAAAAGATTTTTACAAAACTTTATTTTTAGGCCCATCCACCTTTGTTTTTCACCCCTCCAGGTTTTAGTAGCTGAGTTTTCATACTGACAAGGATTCTTGGCAAATCTTGGTATAGGAGGTTGCCTTTAATGATATAATTCTCAAGCTACTCTTATGTACTTTACTTATACTCTGACATCACGTGCGGAATGAATTCATTCCCGCTCACAAACACACTCTTTCATTCAGGCAATTTTAGGTTTTAAATTTATTCACATTTTTCACATCACTACACTTTATGGTTTCGTCACCTTCCGGTGCCGACCAACACAGCTCAATTCGAAGTCCAGATAGACCTTCCAGGTCAGGGTGTGTCAAAGTACAAAGGTTGAAGTACAAGATTAAGGTAACATTTCATACTATTTAATTTTGTAAACATGATTACAATTTGTTACCTAAAACTTAACAAATTATTTATCTTTCAGTATTCTAAAAGTATTGCTATGGGAAAATTGTCAAAGTTAAAGGTATTTAGGTTAAATTGCTTAAAACCTTTATATTTGGGATTGTGCATTATAGTGCATTATTCCTATCTTAATCAATTAGACTTCTTATTTTATCATCATTGCTTGCATATTAACCATGAAAATCTAAAGCAACAAGTGCTAGCAAATGGGTGGCAAGCATGACTTTGATTTCACACGGAGACAATATGTTTACATATGTACATATTGTCCATATATAGTTTGCTTTGTTTCATATATTAGGAGTTCATCCCTAACTAGTTTATAACATTGACTGAAACCTTATGAATTTGAAAATTTTGATTTAAGGACATTAAATGTTATCATCGTGTATTTAGAAATGAAATTACATGTCATATTTTCCAATTTTTTAAATATTTCTATTTTCCCATTTTATCTTCGTTGTTGTTTTAAAGGAAAAATAGTAAAAATTGTATGAGAGATTACTCACCTCTGTGCAAATTGGATGGACTATATGCTGCTAATATGCCAATATGGCATGCGTGATGATAACACCATTATCATAGTAAACGAAAATGAAATCCACCATTTTTAATCCCTTATTGAGTAAGGAACCCAACTCTTGATTTTAAGGAACCTAACTCTTGATTTTCTTCCTGTACAATATATAGGGGTAAAACGATACTAATGGATATAAGAGAATTCTAGCTACACTGATTAACGTAATTTTTTTTGTTAATCGGTAATTACCAAAATGATAATAATGACCAAGCATAGATCAATTCATGAAATCAAACTCTACCAGCCAAAAAAAAAAAAATGACACCATAATAAACAACAAGCAAAAAAAAAAAAGTGGAATGGTTAGTGTGCAATTTATAAATTTCATTTTTTTTTTTTTTGTATAATGGGTGGGTGCAAAAAGACTAAGTTAGATGATTGAAAATGATAAGAAATTGTTATGATGGACACACACCCACAATTTATAAAATAACCACTTAAGAAATATAAAAAGATCTAAAACAGCACATCTTTGGGGCGCGTAGCACCCATGATGCAAAAATGTATCTCACATGAGCATGAGCTCGTGCGGAGAGGCTAGTGATTGTATTACTTGCATGGCAATAAATTCTATTTAGTTTATTATAAATAAAAACACTAAAAATGAGGAATCATATATACAGAATTCCTCAAGCCATTCTACGCCTCTCTCGCACTTTCTCTCTCTCTCTTTAATAAAATAGACCACAACATACGTAGTAATATTTTGTGTTAGAATATTGCATTGGACATGCTAGAAGCCTAGAAATGTCACAAAATCCAACCTAAAAAGGTAAGAAAATTCAAAACCAACGGTAAAAATTGGATGGGGCGTTGAACAATGAGCTCCAAAAATGGCATTGACGGTGAAGCAAACAAAATTCAAAGGTGGAATTAAGTAAAACCATTGACTGCTATCAAAGGCTAGTGTGTTTATATGTTACAACCAAATATTTATAACCATTGACTCCAATGGATCGCTGTTACGACTAATAAGGACACGCATTGAGTGTTTTCAATTACCTCCTTATTTTTCAAATTACTAAATTTTAATCTCAGTCATGTATCCTAAATTGAATTAAATCTAATCATTCTTTTCTGTTAATATGGGTAGGAAAAATAAGACAGACCGACTGAGCAATAAAGGAAACAACCATATGACCCTACATTCCCAACGAACTTAAAACCAACATCTCTCTCTCTCTCTCTCTCTCTCTCTCTCTCTCTCTCTCTCTCTCTCTCTCTTATTCAATCCCTACTTTTCCTCACCAAATTGTCTCACTGTTTTATTAGTGCAATTCTGGCCTCCTCTGTTTCCATCCTCTGTTTTTCATCCTCTGTTTTCACATATAGCTTCCTAGAATCTCATACTTTGATTCCCCAATCCTTCATATTTAGGTACATCCAATGCAAACCCGCAAAAAAATACACACAAAATCTCAAATTTTTTAGCTTTTAATTTTTTTTTTTTTAACAGCAATAGGCCAACTCTGTGTTATCTGTCTGTGCATTGGTGGTTGCTACAAAAAGCTTGTCCAAAAATAGGCAAAAGTTGCAAGGAATGAGGTATTATACTAGCGGATGACAAATTGCTTTGTTCCTAAAAAAGCTCTCCTGTTCTCGTGGAAAATTAGTGGCTTGTTTCTTTGCTCTCTCAGACTCTTTGGGGATCTTCCATTTTCTTCCTCTCTTCACATACAAGATTTTTCTTGTGAGGTTGGATTCTTTGTTTTCAATCTCCCCACCCGTCGAATTTCGATATGGGTTCTTTAATTTCTTCCTTTTGGTTTGGATTTCATGCTCCTCTGAAAATTCTGTAGTTTTATTTAATTACAGTAATTGCATCAGACCATTTGAATTCTGAGATGGCGTCATCACAAGTTGAAATGGCCTCCACCGCGCCTTTTGGGTGCGTGTTAAGGGATCACAATCGGCGAGACAGGTGCAGAGAAAGCAATGCTAGGGCCACGCAGGCTGCTTTTCAGAAGAATTTGAATAGCTTGGTGAGGAATCACCTCACCACCTGCATTTCTGTCTCATCAACCTCTGCCTCTAATGACAAGGAAAGCAACAACTCCCAAGACCAAAACATAGAGAATGTCGAAAGAGATGATGGTTCTTCGACAATGAGCCCAAGGCAGTCTCGGGTTCTTGATCGATGGGCTGAGAGACAAGGAGGGAAAGAAGCAATGGCAATAGTGGAGAGACAGAGCCAGGAGCCAGAGCTTATGTCAGTGCCTAGTTCCGCCCCTTCATCAACAAGGACATCGACATCAATGAAGGAAGGGACTCTTTCAAGGACAGATAGCTTGGCGGATATTTCCAATCGGGGAGTTGGAGCTTCTTCGCTGGTTCAAATATGGGAGAAGAGGCTGAACCTATCAAACAGTTTCAAGATGAGTTCCAATGGCGGCACAGAGACGAGCAGGTCCAACTCTGGATTGAGTTTCAATGAGAATGAGAACATTTTTGATACTTTCAATGAATCCAGTGCTTTCAATGAGTATGTTGCTTCGAATCAACCCGTTTTCGAAAAGCAATTATCAAGAGAGTCTGAAGCAGGGGACTCTGTTTGTGTTGATGAAAAGTATGACACCGGCCTGGTTGCTGAGGATTCCGTTGAGGACACACATTCTGACGAAAGCGCCGCAAGTGATGCCCGGAGTAATTTAGATGCAAAGGAAAGAGAAAGAGAGAAGGTTCGTGTTGTGGATATCATTAAACGGTTGACAATGACAGCACACTGTCCATTATCATCTCCAAGCGATGATAATGATCATGATCAGCAGTCCTGTGCCAATGCATCTCCGTCTAGAGAGCGCGATCGTGAGAGGTCTTTCGGGGTTGATCAGACAGAGCAGCTGCACAAAGGGTTCTCTCAGGTTTTAAGTTCGCCGAGGATGATCAGAGGCAGGCAGGCATTTGCGGATTTGCTTATGCAATTGGAGGGTGACCGGCATAGGGAGCTTGACACACTTGTAGACCGCAGAGCAGTTTCAAGATTTTCACACAAAGGGCGAATTCAAGTGCGTTAATTATTCAATCATTTGAACTCAAATTTTCTTAAACAAGCTTAGTTCTTAATTTACGTTGTCTGAAATATGTAACCATTTTCTTCCTTGTTATGCAAATTCCAATGCATCTACATATTCACTTTGCTTATTATGCTTGTTTTGCAGTCAATGTTACGGCTTAAACTGCTGCAACGCGGCATGGCAGGGGCAGTAGGTCAAGAAGTACCACGCCGGAAACCAGCAACATCTCAAGTGAACAAATTGCCACAAGGCTCTGCCATCATGCATCTCAGGTAATAAAATTCTTCATCGAAACATGCCAAGCTATAAGCTAGTTCTGGTTGTTGTTGTAATGTTTCTATAGATTGTTTGTATTAAAAAGAGCTTAATAATTGCACAAAATTGGAAAGAATTTAAAATATTTCAGCTGTCATAACTTTTTCCTGAAAAATATGAGGTTACATCAATCTTAAATATTTAGGTTCGTTTGGTGCTGAAGATTGTTTTATTGGATTACCTTGAATATAGTGAATTATCTAGTCCAATTCAATCCTAGGCACCAAACGAACCATTAAAGTACTGTGTGTGATCGGAAAAAGGATGTTAACATTTAGATCATTTAATTTCAGGGAGAAATTCAGCGCTTGTTTCGAGCAGGCCTCGACAGCTCAGAGTGATGCAGCTAGCACAAAAATGCCTCAAAGGGAGGTCGTCAAGGACACCAGTGTACATGCACAAAACTCCTCCACCTCCAACATGCCTAGCGAAAACACTCCTAGTTGTAACATTGATATAACTGAGCAGAAGAATGCAACACGGGTGCAGACTCCATTGCCGTGTGCTAGTAATGATCTTCGTGAAGTATTTAGCATGAGTTCAAAAGTCACTTGTCAAGAAACAAGCTCAGTGGCTACAAACACCTCAACGCAAGCTAGTAAAGATCTTTGTGAGGAAGCTAGCCCAAGCTCAAAAATCACCTCGGAAGGAACAAGTTCAGTGGCTACAAACAATTTGTTAGCTGATAGTGAAGATCTTCGTGATGAAGCCAGCCTGAGTTCGAAAGTCACCTCTCAAGGATCGAGTCCAATGGCTAGGAACACCACGCCTCATGCTAGCGAAGATCTTCGTGAAGAAGCCAGCCCGAGTTTAAAAGCCACCTTGCAGGGAACAAGTCCAATGGCTAGGAGTACCTTGCCTCATGGTAGTGAAGATCTTCGTGAAGAATCGAGCCCAAGTTTAGAAGTCATCTTGCAAGGAACAAGTCCAATGGCTAGAAAAACCTCGCCTCATGCTAGTGAAGATCTTCACGAAGAAGCCAGCCCAAGCTCAGAAGTCACCTTGCAAGGAACAAGTTCAGAGGCCATAAACAACTTGCCTCATACTAGTGAATATCTTCATGAAGAAGCTAACCCAGGTTCAGAAGTTATCTGGCAAGGAACAAGTTCGGAGGCTAGAAATCTTGATGTGCAAGAAACCGCAGAGGCAACCACATCCTTGGTTGGTTGGGATGAGAATGAGATAGAAGAACAACTAGAGGATGATTACCAGTACTATGGAGATTATACTTATGACTGGATCAATGAGATTTCTCGCCCACGTAGCTACTGGGAAGACCTGAGGAAGGCATGGTACCAAGAGATGCTTAACTCCAACTCAGGCAAGGGAGAGATACGCCAACTTATCGAAAGGTACAGCAGCATTGCTTCTACTTTTCTTGTTTTGGTTCAGTTGTAAACTTCCATAATTGGACAACCACATGTCTATGTTATACTCATATGAATTTCACATTGATCTATGCAGAAGTACAGTATCAAATTTTCTTGCTAGTGATTTCCGAGACAGAATAGACAGGTTGATGGTATCTCGCTTAGAAATACAAGCGCAACCAGATGGCAGTCAAGAAGGAGAAGACAATGACATTAACCACGACAGGACAAATCTATTGGTGTCTTTCTTACAAAAGCATCACCAAAATCAACAACAACAAGAATTGCAGCCGGCACGCAGTCAAGAAGAACAACAAGTGCAAGAACAAGAACACCAAGAAGATCAGAACATGACAGAAGAAGATGATGAGGAAGAAGATGATGATGAGGAAGGTGATGACGATAAAGGAGGAGAAGAAAGGAGTCTAATCAGTGCTCAATATCAAGAAGCGAGTGATGATTTTTACCATTGCACATCATTGCAGCCATCGCCATCTCATATGACATCGTGGAGCTATCAAGATATTGAAGTGGGGGATAATTTTGGTCGTGCTGCTTCTACATCTCCACCCCGACATTTTCCATCTCATTCTTACTATCCAAACAGTCGGCAAGGTTCACCATCACCATCTCCATCATACCATCAAAATCATCACGACTTCTCTTCCCCCTCAAATCATCCTTCAATTGTGAGTTTAACTTTTTCCCCTCTGCAGTTACATTAACTTTGAGTTCTTAAGTTACTGGTTGGTATAGAATCTAAGTTAACTCTGCCGAACTTGCAGGAAATGGAATTCATATATGACATGAGAGGGCAGATGGAGCAACTCTATTGTGAGATGTCGGAGCTACGAAAAGTAATAAAGAGCTGTGTAGACATGCAACTGGTAATGCAGCAATCCCTGAAGCAGGAAGTTCATTCAGGTTTGTGATGTACTTCTTGTATGTTTCTCTTAATTTAGGGCCTCAGATCAATTTAAAATGAATACCATAAATTGCACAAATGCATCCACTGAAAAGGTATCTAAAAACATCCTTGCTCTTATACTTGTTTTGACTTTTAATATTTATTTTGGTCTTTTAGGACAGTTTTAAGTACTCTTTCAAAGCTATAGCAAGAATAAAACTGCGAGTGGCTGCATAGTTTCTGCATTACTCCTTATTTTCAATCAGTTTCTTGACAGTACACTATTCTGTATGTTACAGGTCAAGCGGAGAGGAAGAGGTCGGCAAATGGATTACCAAAGAAAGGAAATTGTTGCATTTGCCATGAAGTGAAAGTCGACTCACTTTTTTACAGGTAACTTGCTATCCAAGCAAGGCTTCTCATGTGAAAATGGATCTTTTCATTTCAATTCTTTGTTGGCTGTAGTACTCATCTTGTGAGCTGCCATTTCTGAATTTTCCAGGTGTGGCCACATGTGCACCTGTCTCAAGTGTGCTCATGAGTTGCAATGGAACAGCGGAAAATGCCCAATCTGTCGAGCTCCAATCGTGGATGTCGTGAAGGCACAGATGGATTACTAGACTCTACCGGCGCCAGGTGAACGAGTTCTTGCTTCAGAGGACCGTCTTTCTTTCGAACAATTCACCATAGTGAAGCATCCAACATCGGAAGAGGAAGCTAATTTTGTTCATCTTTGCCTATTTACTTACATATCAAAAATCATCACGGGACATCATACTTGGTTTCTCTTTTCCCACATATACTATTGTGTGTATGTTTTTTTAGGAGAGACC
This sequence comes from Pyrus communis, assembly GCF_041283825.1. NCBI lineage: Eukaryota > Viridiplantae > Streptophyta > Magnoliopsida > Rosales > Rosaceae > Pyrus > Pyrus communis. Next base: position 7,767,257 of record NC_142569.1, read on the forward strand.
CACAACTAACAAGCTCTATTGTTTGTTATTCATCTTGCTATATACAATTTGAGAAAAGGTGCCTCTTTTTGGAAACATGCTTGCAGCATATCAAATCTATATTGTCGTTCACCCATGTTAAAACACGTGAATCAGCAGCACAATCTAGCAGGATGACTATTGCACCCAAATATTTTCGTAGTTGCAACAGGTGATGTTGCTTGTTGGGTAAGAAACCATAAGTCAAAGGTTGGTGTAATTTTCAAAATGTATTTCAAATCAGTATCAGAAAAGCCAATAATTCCTGCTTTAACCTTATTTATCTAGCCAAAGAAAAAAGTTGGTGTAATTTTTACTGTCTAGTGCAGGATTGTGATATGAAGGGTTGTTAAACAGTTTTCGCTGCAGAAACAAACAGAATATCAAATCATAGGATCTTGTTGGGGGACTTCGTGTACATAGCAATCAAACAATATAGTATATATGCTTTATATTTTGTATTCTCTTTAACCTTTTAACATGTGTACAATAACCATTTTGAAGCTCTAGGGTGCTTCAGATAATAGTGCAGCTATGAGCCTATCAGTGTTGTCTCGAATCATTGATGGCTGTAAAATTCGAAAAACGCCTAAATTAACACGCAGTTATGAAACTAATAGATATTATTTTAGTGGTATTTCTCTTCTCAATGTCAAAAGAGATCACAAGTTCAAATTCTGCAATAAAAAACCTACAACTATGAAAGAAATAAGCCCTTAAAATATTATGTGATGCATTGTAATTGGTAAGCATTTAAGATGTAGACAGATAAACTAAAAAGCTTAGAAGGTAAGGAGAAATTTACCCCCACACAAGGGTTGATTTTTGGCTATATTTGATAAATACTCCTTTTGAGAGTTCAAATCATTTGAATTACAACTAGCCATTGTGTCATCTCACTATACCAATCTAAATTATTAGAACAATCGAACTGCAAACTTGGACGTAACCAAGTTTGTTGGACGTTTTCTCAGCACTCGTATGTTATCTTAGTATTCATAATTTAATTTTAATTTGTTTTAAACTTTCATACATGGTTCCCATCTAAACAGAATGCTGCCCCCCTGGGACTGGGAGATGCCAGCAGCCCAGCAACAACGTCGACAACGTCGACAACCAACACCCTTTCTTTTCAGTTGTTATTAAGATTGCCTCCTAACAACTCATCACTCAGGGCAGCCCTACATTATTATTATTATTATTTTATTAAAAGTTATTATTTTATTTTCTTGTTCCACATTTTTTTCCTTCTTATTAGGCTCCAGAAAATATAATTTATGCCTTGAATTTAAGCCATCACCCAAATATCCTTTGACCCCAAAATTTCTTTGTAATATCTGGACAATCCTGCCTGCTATAGTAATAACCAAGAGTGATCAAGTGACGATGATCTACCACTTAGTACTACAGATCTAGTGATATTCTTCTTCATTTGTAAATAAAAGGTTTCAGGTTTAATTTTCGCCATTCTCGTCACAGACGAATTTGAATCACATCATTATGGCTAGTCCAGTGTGAGGCTTAGCCACTCCTCCACCCCTCCCCCCTTTGTAGAGGGCATAATCATTAAATATTATGCTAAGAATGTTTGTTTAAGCTCGTATCGACGGCTGATAGCCGTTAATACATTTTGAAATCACGTACGCACATAGGTCAATTACGCATGTATGAATAACTGACAATCAATCACGTGGGCACTGGGATTGTCCTTGGCATCTCTTATTTTTACTAGGTGCAACACTCAGAACATGTTAAAAAGAATATCAAATGGTTTTGTAATTGCTAGGTTTGGCAAATATTCACGTGCATATACATTGAATCATATATTGGATAGCTAGCTCTCTTTCCCTCCAAGCAAGTTAAAGGTGTCCAAAATATCATTGAGGATATATACACACTACTATCCCCCACGTACACAGAACTAGAAAGGCATATAAATAAATAAATATATATATATATGTATGTATGCATAAACCTTTAAGGTAAGAGATTCTTTTTTTTTTTATAAAAATGGCGATTAGTCGTAGGGTCCACATCACATTGAATTTTAACGATCTGAATTGTCTATATTTCAAGTTGCACCCCATAGATCATCCTTACAAAATATTAGCCAAATTGGAAATGTTTAAGACATAATTAAAGAATACTTTGTTATATAAGAAACAATGAAATTTTTTCTTGATAATTAAATAGGCAAATGGTTTCGGATTGAATTGAATTTTTGCTAGGATGATCTATGAATCGAGACTTACAAAATAGATGGTTTGGATCGTTAAAGTTCGATGTGAAGTAGATCCCACACCTAATCCCCATTTTTTGAAAGAAAAAAAATAGGAATCTCTTTGCATAAAGGGTCTTTGTGTGTGTGTGTGTGTGTTATATGTCCAATCCAATCAAAGATGGGGTTACCTTCTGCAATGTCCTCGTGACAACATGTCTCTAAACCCTAACTATTTGATAGGGTAAGACAACTTCAGCATTTGATTTTTGGTACCAGCAATAATGCATTTTTGGTTTGATTTTGCTCTCTCAAAGACAACAAGGAAGATCCCATCACATTATCATGATCCAATCGTGTTTGGAAAATGTCTCAATGTATTCCACGTCATTTTCAAAAAATAGAAGGCCATCCAGCTATTGCTACGAAGGACAATAAAACGACCCGACGTTTGTCTTAGTGAGTGCTTTATTTCGCTTTCCTAGAATATTGCCTTGCATTTGCAATTTCCATTCACCCTTATAAAACACTGGCACCATTTCATGCCCAAAACCAACCTTTTTTCACGACAAATTGGTGATGGGAATAGCTAATAAGACTCCTTTATGATTGTAACCTACTACTAAGAAAAGACTGATTGATACTAAGTATTGTACATTGATATTCTGATGCCGTCAAGTTACATCTCTCTAGTCTCACAACATATTAATTTGATATGAAAATAGTATGATCTCAAAGAAAGATAAAATAACGATGTATTGACGCTTTCTATCTTAATAATAGGACAAAGAGGTGACTCAAGAAAAGTGCATAACACTATGTCTGTTGGCCTCATTTTTGTCGACTTACAAATCTCTATCATTAGAGGTACTCAAACACATGGCTTGTTATCTTGTTGTGATTGTGGTTGAAGAGTCTATATAATTTAATTATTTTAGAGAAATATAATATTAATAGATCTATCAACATCTGGTAAACCATGCCATTGAAAATTTCTAGATTTACATTCGCTCCATCAAAGCAGGAAAATAGTTTCATTGAAAATATGGTATATAATTAAAAGTTTACGAGATGAATAATTAAAGATTATGTAAAAGATGACTTTTTTGACATATGGTGTGACATCCCTCCTTACTTTTATTAATATTATAAGGTTGCTGCTTCTCGAAAATTCTTTGTCGCACAAGTTTTCACTTTGAAAAATTCTCCAAAAATTTATATGTGATGGATTGACATAAGAGACTTTGATGGGGCATGGTTTAGGGTTCATACTGCAAGTTCAACTGCAGATGACATTCATGTTGGGAACCCCTTCACTTCAGGCTACAGATTCAACTGCTCATGACATAATAAAGCTTCTTCAAAGTGACCATATGCATACAATTATTTCATTCAGTCACGTTTCCATCCAATCTTTTAATTAGACACAGTTGATAGTTACTAATTAAACTATTTCGTGGCCATTTATCCTCCCCAAGTGGAGCAGGTCCTCCTAGCTTAACTCCTTGATCATATAATTAATTTACTGTTTCAATCACTCAGATTTGGAAGTGCTGGTGGATTCTAATACATTTTGTTGATATAAGGGGCACGTATTCACGTGGTTAGGAGAATTTAACTTGCATTTATGATTGTGTGTCTGAACTCTCATTTTCTAGTATTGCTTGCATCAAAAGAGAAAATGCATATATAATTTCTAATCTATCGAAAGAAATACATTTTAGTGATGAGAGATGCACTTAAACATATAATAAACTTTAACCCGATTTTTTTATCTTGCTTGTATTAAAAGAAAAAGAAAAATTACATAACAAAATGCTTTCATATACCTGTGACTATTTTGATACAAGCCATATTGAGAAAGGAGACGATCTCTCAAGTACAGATGACTATTTACGCACCCGCAATCGAAATGAAAATAAGGAGTCTGGTTCTGATTACGAATTCTTCTTGTACTTACTAAGGCATAAAGGAATCAAGACTGTGCGGGGCCCACATAAAAAATAGAATCCAATTCCTCGTTTTGGAGGAATTATTCCTTGGTGGGAGGTGAGAGTTCAATTCCAAGAGTGGGGGCAATAAGGAATGCTTAATTTTTAAGGAGTTTTAACGAAAAGCCCACAATATTGTTCACTTTAGCGAAAAACCACATTTTTACGCTAAAAAGTCAATCCTGGTACTATTCACTTTACCCTTTATTTTGTCATTATCGTTAAAACTCAAAGTTTTCATGCCCTTTTCATTAGTTTTCCTTAATTTTTACCCATTATACCCCACACAGTTCCAAAATAGTTAGAAAAATTAAAGTCTGCCTAGGATGTATTTATAGCAGTTTGGAGAAAGGCTTAATTGCATAGCGAGTTTGCAACGAAATAGGTTGTTTTTTAAGGAAAATAATCAAGTTTTAAAGAGGTGGAAAATGAGCAAAAAAAGTATGGATTATTTTATAAAGAAGTAGAAAGTTTCTATAATTTATAAGTATATGTTGTTATGGAAATTAAAGATATTACATAACAGATAAATTAATTTATTTAGAACATAGGCAGTTTAGTAAAAATACTGGTTTTAATTCCCAATAAAGGGTATTTTGTCAATAGCTTTTATGAAATTATCATCATTCCTGATTCCAAACAGTTTAGTAAACAACTTTCATAAAAATCCGATTATGAATATTCCTCCCCAATCCAACTATTCCTTAATTCAATTCCTCTCGATCTGATTACATATTAGTAAATGTGTCATTAATCTCTTTTAGTTACAGCTGATATCTTAGTCAAGCTAGGCATTGGTTCAAGTGTGTTTAGCATATAATCTTTTCAGCCAGCTCAAAAGAGAGACAATGATTGGTTACTCTCATGTACCGCACTCTCCAACTTGGGATTGAGGACGCATGGAGTCTGAGCAGTAAAGGCACAAAAGTGTGGGGAAGGAAATAAAAAAAGGGTCCCTGAGAAGGCTGGCAGTGGCACCGCTATCCCCTCCCCACACACCCCTTCTTTTGCTTCACCAAATTTACAATTATAATCCCTTCACTCGGTTAGGAGGTTGTCACTTTCACCATCACAATGGGGCAATAGGGTTATTTATGGCATACCCTAACCCACCCATGTTACAACTTACCCAAAACCTGCTCATTGTCCCCACTTTTTTCTATAAAATCCTCCCACTTCATCCCCTAAACCCTACTTAACTTCTTCACCTTCATCATCATCAAACCCTTCATTGTTAATCTTCCTAAGATCATAAATAATGTGTTCCGCGAAACCAAAATTGCAACGAAGTGCTAGTGTCTCTGCAACGTCAGGGAAACTAATCAACCGGCGTCCGGTTCTCCAGCCAACCGGCAATCAATTTCCCACCTTGGAACAAAAAAAGTCTCCTAAAAAAAGCTCCCAAGAAACTAATGTTCCAATTCCTCTTCCTTCACCACTTCCAACTAATAAAACTAAGGAAACTAAGGCCTCACTTTCTCCTCCTATCTCTCCCAAGTTGCCTTCACCTCGACAGCCTGCGTTTAAGCGAGGTAAAGATCCCAATGAGCTGAATTCTAGTGCTGAGAAGGTTGTAGTGACGCCTCGTTGCTCAACCAAATCGACAAGTTCGGTGAAGAAGTCGAAGAAATCTAGTGGTGTTGCACCTTCTGCCGAAAGTGTTTTGAAGAATGTGTCGTCTTTGATAGTAGAGGCACCAGGAAGCATAGCGGCAGCAAGGAGGGAGCAAGTAGCAACAATGCAAGAACAGCGAAAGATGCGAATTGCGCATTATGGAAGAGCAAAGTCTGCCAAGTATGAAGGGAAAGTTGTTCCTCTTGATTCTTCAGCTACAAATGATTTCGGTCAAGAGCAAAGGAGATGCAGTTTCATCACCCCCAAGTCAGGTACGAAAACTTAGCAGAAGTACTTGAAGTTTAAATTTCTATAGACAAATTGTTGAAGTTATCAAGTTAACAAAAAGTTGAAAAACGTGTTTGCTTGCAGACCCAATATATGTTGCTTACCATGATGAAGAATGGGGAGTTCCTGTCCATGATGACAAGTAAATCTCTCTCTCTCTCTCTCTCTCTCTCTCTCTAACACACATACACGTTTGCAGCTATGGAAAATATGTACAAATAGAACCAGTCATAATATTCTAATTCAAAATATGATTGAATTCCCCAAGTTTATTTTTTATTAAAAATTGTAACCAGTTTTATTTGAACACAGTCCCCTTGGAGCTAAACAGCTAACTTTGCTTGCTCATATTTACAGTATGTTGCTTGAATTGCTACTATTAACTGGTGCTCAAGTGGGATCGGATTGGACTTCAGTCCTAAGGAAAAGGGAAGCATTGAGGTGGGTGTGATTCCAAAATTCCATTACTCTTTTCAAGTTCTAGATATATTAATAATATACTTGAGACATTTTGTGATAAAACCTTGTATTGAAGTCTTAACAATAGCTACTCTGTGTGTACAACTTTTCTTAAATAGTCTAGACTACTCAGTAGTACGGATGATTTAACTGAGAAAATACTATTTTTATTTATTTTCCAATTTAATAGATATAAAACTGGACTACCTAGTAGTTCGGATTATTAAAGACTTGCCATGTTTGTAATCTTAACTAATCATAAGTTTTTCTTTATACAGGGAGGCTTTTTCAGGGTTTGATGCAGATGTTGTGGCTAAATTTAGTGAAAAAAGAATAACATCAGTGAGTGCTGATTCTGGCATAGATATTAGCCTTGTTCGAGGACTTGTTGACAATGCTAAGAGAATTCTTGAGGTATATTTAATACATTATTCATATTTATAAGTCGGGAACTGATTTTTGCATTTCTGTTTTTCTCTTTTGCGCTCAACAGCTTGAACCTCTCTTTTTTCTAACCATTTGATAAAGTAATGAATGTAAAAGTGATAATGAAAGTAAGAAAATCACTTTATTTATTCGTCGTTATATAAAGTTAAAAAGAATGTGAATAAGAAATTTTCGATGTAAATATGATGTCTTAATCAACTTCTACTGTTTACACCAATTTTACAGGTAAAGAGGGAAATGGGATCATTTGACAATTACTTGTGGGGATTTGTGAATCACAAGCCAATATGTACCCAATACAAGTCATGCCACAAGATTCCTGTTAAGAACTCCAAGTCAGAGGCCATCAGCAAAGACATGGTTAGAAGGGGTTTTAGGCATGTTGGTCCCACTGTAATTCACTTCTTCATGCAAGCAGCTGGCCTCACCAATGACCACTTGATCACCTGCCCAAGACACCTCCACTGCATCCCTTCACCATCATCACCCATGATTTGATCACAATAATACATGGAAAGTTGGAAACACACTTATGTTTGCTTAGATGGCATGGAATAGCTAGGAGGATCCAAATAAGCATATTCTCTAATTAACTCTAGATATTTGCTTTGTAGTTTGTAATACGGTTGTTGTGTGTATCATATTACGTAGAAATTCTCTGTACATGACGTTTGTTTTTTGTTAAATGATGAATTTTGTACCGATAATATAAATTGACGTTAATTATGAACGCCAATTTTATCTACCAACGTTATCAACAACTTATCAACAGTTCAGTTTTTAACGTCATCATGTCCAAAGAAGAACTTTTAGTGGGAGCTTAAGTGGGCTTGTGAGATGAAATAGGGGCATATCGTGGATGATAAGCTGTATGTGCTGGCAGCCAAGGGCAATGGCTAAGTATATGGCTATGGGATGAAATAGCTTTCAATGGTTGTGGATGGCCGCCACCACCACCTCCACCGCTATTATTTGCTTTGCTTTTGACACGATTGTGAGGAATAATCCGTGCAGGTAGGACTGTTTGGCCCAGTCCTTACCATATCCAGGACCATGATTTATCCATCTATCTAATCCTATCTTTCCACTTAAAGTGCATAAGTATTGTCAGTTCTTCCCTCAGAGATATGAAAGCTGCCTACGTGCACAAGCACAATCACCATGCCCTTTTACCAAAAAATAAAAAATAAAAAAACCACCATGCTCTTAGTTCTTATATTTTTTAATTATTTATGTTCTTTTTTCTAGATTCTGACCTTTTGGGATACTTATCTGTATATGTTTTCACAAAATTAAGGTTTTGACTTGATATTCTAACCTAGTTTAAAGGAGATGCTAAGAATTTTCTCGCTCGAATATTTTAATTTTTTCTTCTCGGCTCTTCTTTTTGTCATGCTATGTTTTTTTATGATTGAAATCGTCTAATTTTTAAGTCACTCTTTACATATCAACCATATACAAAAATCAACCAAATTAGAAGTCTATTAACATTAACATAGTTAAAATTTCAATGTTTAAGTGAAAATAATAGACTGTTTATTTACTTGATAACTAATAGATGACGATTAATCAATATTTTGCACATATAAACTTTTAAGAATGGCTTAGTAAATAAACAGATTAATTAGATCATCGTGCAACACTGCAAGATAAGAATGTAGCTAGCGTTATTGTTAATCTAAACAACGTAAAGGAGAATTGACACACTCGAGCGACATTCTTTCTTTAATGTCTTTTCAATCCTTGGTACTCTTTAAGCATCTTCTCCATGTGCCGAGTGATATACTTTTCTACTTTTCATGTTTCTGTTGTCTTTGTGCAGAACATTGCATATGGATGCACATATGTTATGATGGCAGTTAATTTATGGCTGTAAATATTTGCAGCTGTGAATCACAGGTAAAGTGGCATTCGATGTCCGATGGGAATCGAAAACCATGGACTTGGGTGGACCTAAAGTTCGGTTGAAATTCCCAAAACTCACACCAACAAGGCAACAACATAGGGTTCCCTGCTTCTCTACTCGTTACCTTTTTCTCTTGAAGAATCTGCTTCCCAAATACAAATAGTTTCCCTGAAATTACAGAACATAACTTTATCCTGTGGCCATCTTTTCAAGTATGTGTCTTTTTATTCAATCGATGTCTACCTAAACTACTCTAAAATACGAGGAATCAAACTCTAATCGAAACTACAAGGAAGTTGAACTCGAATGCATAAAGAAAACACGTAAACTCTAGCTATGTTTTTGGAGTGGTAATCTCAATACACTCTTTTGAAGAGGTAATCCTTGTGCAAGACTCCCAATTTATACAACTCATAAATCATAATAAAATGCACGTTCATCACCCCTTGTCCTTTCACGATACTTCGAGCGAGTGTGATGCTCATATACAGAAATCAAACAACTTGAGTTTTAATACCTGTAACACTACCGCCTACACTACTGCATGTTCAATACATAGATATCACTCGAGGATCCAACGCATGTACACTAGTGTGATTTAGAATATGTCGGCTGTTACAGCAGTGATGAAACCCGAGTTCAACTAGAGTAGCGAACCTGGAAAGCTTAGTAGTTAGGAAAGCTGGAGTAGAACACAAATTGGATAAGCGGATAATGTCATTTGTTCACGAATTCTAGGCGGTTGTAGAGGGATTAAGCATTCCTTTGAACGCAATGAGAAGATCTTGGGTAGAAAGTAGCTCCCCAGTAGCTCAACTACAATTTGGTTTTGTAGTCAGCGTCATATTAAATGTTATGAAAGTTTATGACTAAATTCGATTCGTTATGAAAGTTTATGACTAAATTCAGACACAACCCAAGTGACCAAACAAAAATTACTTCAAAATAACATAAGCATAATGTGTGCAACAATTAAAGTTATCTGTATCAAGATGCGAAAGGGTAGAGACAAACAAAACAAAATTTGCAGCATAATATCCAAAGCTAATAGGTAAACCACTACAAAAACATAGTTGAAAATTGTCAATTAAGTTTAAAGCTTGTTTTCGACGCGACTCTTTAAGCAGTGGCTGTGGCTTGCGCTGCTGCTCTCTTCTTGGCCTCTTCAATAATGGTAAGCTTAATACCCTTACCCTTAGGAAGGCTTATCCATGGCTTGGTCCCCTTGCCAATTGTGAACACATTGCCCAACCGGGTTGCAAACTCATGACCGCTGGCATCCTGGACGTGGATAGTCTCAAAGCTTCCCTTGTGCTTCTCCCTGTTCTTGATTACTCCAACACGCCCTCTGTTCCTTCCTCCGGTCACCATGACCACATTGCCGACATCAAACTTGATGAAGTCAGTGATCTTGTTGGTCTCCAAGTCCAACTTAATGGTGTCATTTGCCTTGATGAGAGGGTCTGGGTACCGGATTGTTCGCCCATCATAGGTGTTAATATATGGAATGCCTTTCTTTCCAAACTGCACAGAGCGGACCTTGCAGAGTTTAAACTGCAAGAGACACAGAATCAAATATCAGCACATTAACACATGAATTTTAAAACATAAAAAATCTGGAAGCATGTATTATATTAAAGCATAACTTTCAATATTTGTTGACATTGAGTGTATATACAAACTTAAACTGGCAATTAAATTAGGCAGTCATCCACATCGAGAACATTTCTTCAGCCAGCGAACATTAAATGGTTCCATATATTTTCATCAAGAAAAAAATTAAAGCAGGGGACATGGTATTATTAGCATGTATGCTTAGATTAATTAATTCTATGAAGAACAAGATGTTTAGGTGCTGAATTACCTTGTACAGCGTAATAATTTATTCATATCTAAGGACTATCAATTCAGAAAAGCAATGTTAATTGAACTATAGAAACCACCATGTGACAAATGCACGAGGATTGAAAGAAATGACCTTTGCTTCTTCATCCCTGATGGAGTGGAGACGGAACCGACCCTTGGTGTCATAAAGGAGACGGAAGTTCTCATTTGTCTTGGGGATTGAAACAACATCTGAAAAAGCAAATAACAATGCTCACAAATCGTTCATTTCGAGACAAACAAGTCATAGATGAAAAGGATTGTTCAAATAAATATTGCATTGTTGATATAACAACATGAATACCGGTTAAGACCCCATTGAAGTAGCAATATATCAAAGAAGAGTGTTGTGCATACCCATGAAACCAGAAGGATATGTCTTATCTGTCCTCACTTTCCCATCAACGAGAACATGTCGTTGCATCAGAATGGAAATAACCTCACGGTATGTCAGAGCATACTTCAATCGGTTACGCAAGATGATAACCAATGGCAGGCACTCCCTGGATTTGTGAGGTCCAGACGAAGGCTTGGGAGCCTAAACAACATAAGAAACGCACCATATTTTAAATTAGTCAATTACCGCGTCAAATACCAACCATTGCACCAATTCAGATCAAAATGAACACTTGCAAAGAGAATTTTAACTTACAAATGCACCGCCAAGTTTGTCGAGCATCCAATGCTTGGGGGCATTGAGCCTCTTCAAATGTTTCTTCAAACCACGAGCCTGTTGCACCCAAAAATTAAAAATTAAAAACAACCCCACTTCAACATTGTAACAATAACGCGTACCAATCAAAGAATTAGCAATTGATACGATGATCCAACAATACAATTACGGCCATATCGATAACGAGCAAAAACAGTGGTTAAAATACATGTTACGACATCCAAAAAAATTAGATTACAACGTCTAAAAATTAAAGATTTTTCACTCCGAAGAACCGAATTTAACAATTATCCATTAACTCTTGTAAAAAAAATAAACAATGACCCATAAAGTTTCAAGCAGAAAAAAAAATCAGCTAAAAACAAGCAGCAGCAGCAGAACTAGGTTCAAAAGATTGATTCAATCCATATCCAATGGAGATACATTACACAAGTTGTAAAATTTATTGTTGCATCAAACGTGTTGCAGAAACCGCGTAAATCAAAGAGAAACGAACAGTAGAAAAATTCAAAGTAAATCCACGGAAAGATGTCAGAGAAAAATGAAATACCAACCATGTCGTTAGATTGATTTCAGGTGAACTCCGCAGACCTCCGCCGCCGCTCCTTCGCTGCTCCCGAGTCCGAAGTCCGAAGTCCGAAGCCGCTCGCGCTCTCTGTGATCTGTGGAAACTACAAACTCTCGCAGTCGCAGCTCTATATACCCCCTCCTGTTTGTTCACGAAACCCTAATGAGCTCCCGCTTTAGGGCTCGAAAATGGGCCGACTTTTGGGCTTCAAATCTCTACTTCTTTTTTATCTTTTGGGTTAGGCCCGGTTGGGATTACATTCGTCTTTTGACTTCTGGTATTGGATCTCGGACAGGTCCATTATTGTTGGCCCAATAACATAATAAATGATCCAGTAAAGGAATATGTAGAGGAATAAAGAAAAATCCTTAATTTTTCTAATAAAACACCGTCACGCGGTGTGATTACATATTCTACTTTATAAATTATTACATGTGTTTTGTTTTATATTCAATCTAAACGGCCAAACATAAGCAGACAACGTGCGTGTAGCAAAAATGTGTGTTAAGATCAGTTTCTAGAAAGAAACTAGGTTGCAATGCATAAGGGAAGTCAACCTACGAGCACGAAACAACGTGGTACTGCTGCCCTTCTCCAAGTAAAGGTAAGGTCTTTCCTTCCGTTAGAATTTAACTAGAATGTAAGGAAATTGAAAGAAGTGCAGAAATGGTGAAACGCGGTTTTTGGCATCAAAGAGAGCCGTTATCTACGATAAAGCGGGGGTTCAGACTTGGCGACCGAGTTCTTGCCACAGGAGAGGAAAACAGGGTCAGCTCAATGTTGAATTGAGAAATCATATGAGCGTTGTTTTCCATCTTGAAAAAAATGAATATGCAATTGTTTCTTTTCATTCACAAATTGTGTTGCCAAATGACATGACAACTGGTTAATTAGTTTGCAATTGCATATGTTCTGATAATCCTGATGGAAAAAGTACTGGGTTTTCACCTATGCGCCCTGAATTTGATACTTTCCCCTTCTAAATTATTGTAGAAGTTTCAGACCTCCCCTCCGCCTCTCCTTAATAATAATAAAATTAAATTAAAAAATTGGTTAATTAGTTGGAATGAGTTAACATTAGGACCTTAAGCAAACCTATTAATTAATGTGATAATGTATATTAGTGGCAATGGCAAGTCGTGAATTGTGGGGAAAAATGAATTGACATCACATGGAATGGAAGTCGCTTGACATGTGTTAGCAGCCAGGATTCCGGGGAAGCAACAGAGTCACAGTCTCAAATACTATGTAACATCAACAATCCCTTCATCTTCTAACTTCTAAATCAAAACAATTAAATTAAATACTAATTCTTCCACGTATACATCTCCCCAAATACGATATTCCCTTTATATTTAAAAAATTATTATCAGTATTCCAAAAATCTTATTTTACATTCCAAACTTTTTATATTAAGAAAGAAAAATACGAAGAGTGTAGAATGAAATTTTTGAATATCAATAACACTTCCCTATATTTAAATAATAATTATAATAATAATAGAATGTGAAAATAAGAATTCATAACCTGTAAACTGTAGCAATGGTTTACGTATATTATGCTGAGCTGTTCTTCTATACATTATTTGGTTTATTGTTCACGACAACGACGGTGCCAAAATATATTTTATTTTTAACTTTCTTATGTTATCGCGGTTGAGGTGGTTAATTTGGACTCAAATTGTGAAAATCTTAAGGATTTTCACATTATAGTCGTTCATCGTACATCATGCAGTCGGAAATCATTTTTAATTTTTAATTAAAGTTAAATACAAATAGTATTTAATGAAAACTAACCGCACAATGTACGATGAACGGCTAAGATATGATGATCTTTAGAATCCTTACAAAGAGAATTTAGAAAGGATCCTCATCCGGTTAATTTATTCTACAAAATGCAACTTATGGTCTAAAACAGATCACTTGCTTTCACTCTACTTCCTTCGTAAACTTATTGATAATGTTAAAGAGATTAAATTTCTAAACAAAAATTTATAAGACAAATGATATCGTTATTAATGATTGAATTATTACTTTACTCGTTGATCTCCAGTGTGGGCATAACACATCCTTAAATAAATAAACAAATAAAGTTTCGAAAAAAAAAAAAAACAAATAAAACACTAGCTGGTTACCCAAGGAAACTTGTCTGTCAAATCTCGTTCCGCGTGGGAGTTTATGCCACGCGTTAGGCCACAATGACGAAACAATAATCGATAACAATAAAAATATTTTATTAGGAAAAACCAGCGTGGTCCTACGATCCGATGTCGTTTTAGGGAAGAAGACAGCCCACAATCATAGGTGGCTTTTTGACAGCGTCGACATACTGATTTAAAATTTGTGGAATCCTACACGTGTCACATCCTTACCATCCCTCTCAATCCCCCTACCACCGACGCCCCTAACTCCTATTGTACTGTGCTGATTAAACCGCCACCATATTTCTTAGACAATTTTCATGGCGATTAAATATGTCAAACTACAGAGTCGGTCCAGTGATTAATTCCCCATTAATCATACTGATAATTTAGTACAAATGGCACTTATTGGCTTACATGATATCATGTGAAAGTTTCGGGATCTGTACAACGGCTCACTACTAATCACATCAATATCATTCTCAACTCAATTACAATTACAATATAATAGGTATAAGGTTTTATCACGTTATGTGAGGGTCAATCACTGTATAATTAAGACCAAACTATTCATTACACATATCATTTAACTTCATTAAGTTTTTCAAGATGGGATATGTTCAACAAACATATATTATTAAGGATCCGTTGATAACCATTTTGTTTTTTTGTTTTTTGTTTTTATTTCACTTTTTGTGTCTGATGTTTCAGAAAATACATAGGAAAGATGGTGAAGGATGAATAAAGGTGATAGGATATATACGAAGAATGAATAAAACAAAATTTCGTGAAAAACACGTCAAAATATGTTTTGATCTTTTGTTTGTCGCTTTTAATATGTGCGTTTCCTTATGAATTTCTTTCACATCTCTTCCATCATCAATCATTCACCTCTCTTTATCCCTTCTTTGTTTGTTTGTATTTCTCCTATCATGAAGATTGAGAACGTAAACTAAAAATCAAAAACCCAATATTATAAATAAATAAAAACCATAAATATATTAACAACTCAAAAAATAGTTCATAATGTGTTTTCAATACTCAAAAGTCAAAACTTTATAAAGTGTTTTATGCAAAATAAATCTAAAGGGAATTTAACATGCACTTATCATTAGGTTTTCTTTTTGGTAATCGTCAATTTAAATGAATGATTAGGTTTAAATAATGATTAGGTTTTTTTTTTGGGGAATTTAACATGCATTTATCATTAGGTTTAAATAAATGATTAATCCTCAATTTAAGTCAGAGTAAAAAAAAAAAAAAAAAAAACTGCATGACTTTTTTTTGTCGAAAAGGAAAATATTATTAAACTCGAATAGAAATGTTTATATATCAGTGGTCATAGTGTTAAACAAATACTCTGTCACATTCAGATCCGAGCCCCCATCACATCCCAGGCTCGACTCCACCGTAGCACGACATTGTCCGCTTTGGGTCTCAACCACACCCTCACGGTTTTGTTTCTGGAAACTCATATGAGAACTTCTCAGTGGACCATCCATCATGGGAATGCTCTCGCCCCTTTCTCGCTTAACTTCGAAGTTCCTACGGAACCCAAAGCCAGTGAGCTCTCCAAAAGGCCTTGTACTAGGTAGAGATGAGAATATACATATAAGGCTTACATGATCCACTCCCCTGGACGATGTGGGATGTAACAATCCATCCCCTTAGGGGTCTGATGTCTTCGTCGGCACACTTCCGTCCAGGGATTGGCTTTGATACCAAATCGTCACATACCAACCCAGGCTCCACCACATCCCAGGCCCCGCCTCTACCATAGCACGATATTGTCCGTTTTGGGCCCCGACCATGCCCTCACGGTTTTGTTTTTGGGAACTCACACGAGAACTTTCCAGTGGGTCACTCATCCTAGGAATGCTCGCTCTCGAACTTGCTTAAATTCGGAGTTCCTATGAAACCTAAAGTCAGTGAGCTTCCAAAAGGTTTCGTGCTAAATAGAGATGGGAATATACATATAAGGCTTACAGGATCCACTCCTTTGGACGATGTGGGATGTAACACACTCTGACTCAAAAGCGTATCATGAATTAAAGCCACCCATACATGATACAAAAGACGCCACTAAGTGCGCTGCCTTATTACAACCTCCGGGAGCCAAAACAAACTTTACCGACCTTAATTGCAATTCCACGCACTTTATATCAAAGAGGAGACCTTCAAAATTAGCATTTGGTTGAGTGAATCCATTAATCATATCCACAAGCCCATTAGAAGCCGTTTCCACCTGGACGACATCAAATCCTTTAGCCACGCAGGCCACCAATGCTGCCCGTATTGCTTCTGCCTCCCCCATTGAAACTTCCTACAAAATCCCATGCCACCCACCCAAATCCCCCCGTCTCGTTTCTATAAACCCTATATCTTCCGGCTCACCCCAGTGTTTTGCACAGTTTCACGGCATCAATGGGTTCTACGACTACCTTGTCAAAGACCAAGCTATTCATACATTTCCAAAGCCTCCATAATCCACACACCACCCATCTCATTATTTTCCCATTTTCCTCCTGCTCTTCATACCGACTAGACAACCGTTGATGAAAAATCTCATTTGTTATTAGAAGAAAATCTTTTAAAAAATCACGAGGTTGTAAAAAAGAGAGCATAAAACAAGTTGTAAACTCTAATTCGGCTAATATAGTTTGCAGGTAACTTACGTGTACATATTTATCCTTTATCATTAAAATCTGATACACACCTAAAGAGCCGTTTGTATATATATATATATATATATATATATATATATATGCAGTTTTTTTAAACCATATGAAGTGTCACCAATAAAAAATAAGAACGTTAATCAGCACTTAAGTAATAATCCAATCATTTGGTTTAGAAATTTGATATCCCTCAGATTACCCATATTAATTTGGCTATTCTTTTGTATTTTTTTTTTCTTTAGGGAAAAAATTAGCAATAATCACTCCACTGTGGTTTCCGAAAACAGCAATCATTCTTTTAAAAATGGAGACCGACTAGGGAGTTTAGATGCTCAAGTAAAAGCAACTTATAAACCATCATTAGAGTTGATTAGGGCGACAATTAAGACAATTTTTATTACGAAATTTAGTAAATTACACCCCGAGTTCAACAATTAAAATAAGAGCTCAAGTAAAGGCAACAAGTTCGTTTTAGATATTCAACCTAATGCATGATTTTGGACAAAAGGATAGATTTTGAGGTTTCTAATTTGATTTTTAGGAAGCTTTAGAGTTGGATAATTTGGTTTTCCGTTCCACAAGGACCTGGTTATTCTTTCCTAGTTGATTAATAAGTTTGGCATTTAAATAATATAGAGCTTGTTTGGTACTGCTTTTAAAATTACTGAAAGTATTTTTTGTGAATTTTCCAGTGTTCACTTGTATTTTCATGGGAGATTGATCTAAAAGTATTTTCAATCATTTTAAAGGCATTTACCCTCAAGATTAAGTGGCAATAGGTTAATTATAATAATTTTAGTACCAAACACGTTGTTACAAAAACGTTCCATTTACAAATAAAGATAAATTTTATTAGATGATAGATTTGTTAGATTAGATGTTAGATTAGGAAGCCAACAGAGTTCAAATTTACGTCGTTATGTAAGGACAACACTGGTAACTTGCGATTAACTGGGTTTTCACTTTACATTTCTTTTCTATTTCTTATTTTACTGCTGCATTATTTGGAGGTCTAGAGAGCCGTTGCAATCACCAATTTCCCAAAAAAGTAAATAAAATTTCACCGAACCGGCAGAAAACCCAAACCCTCCTTATTTCCTTCCCTCTCCAAACAATTATTCCCTAAAATAAAAACATTATTACAAAAATTCATAAAATCATAGCTGGAAAGAACACACACGCAGTCGTATATATACACCCCAAAAACAAGGGAATTGCAAACGACACTGAGAGACAGAGAGAGAACTTCAACTTTTTCCTCTCTCCTTCTGGTTCAGTAGAAACGAAATCTCTACACGCATTAATGGCGAAGGAGAAAGCAGACAAGGAGAAGAAGCTGTTCGTCGGAGTCGTCTGGAACTACGCGGCCGAGCTGAAGCTACTACTGATGGCTCTGTTAATCCTCTGCACATTAGCTACTCTTCTCCAATTCATCCCTTCCCGCTTCACCATCTCCACCTCGGATCTCCGCTTCTGCATCTCCAGAGTCAGCACTCCCGCCCAAGTCCAGGCCCTTGCCCAAGCACCGGGCCAGTCAGATATAGCCACCGCCACCGCCGCAGCTGCAGCACTACTCTCTTCGCCAGCACCGTCATCAACACCATCTTCCCCGCCGCCTCCGTCACCGCCACCGCCGCCATCTGTTGAGCTCGACAAGGTGCTGGAAAATGGCGTCCTCAAGCGTGCCTTCAACCCGTACGGCTCCGCCGCCTACAGCTTCATCACCATGGGAGCTTACAGAGGCGGCATGAACACTTTCGCCATTGTGGGCCTGGCCTCGAAGCCTCTCCACCTCTACTCCAACCCCAGATACGAGTGCCAGTGGATCCCGAATCTCAATTCGACCCGACCCATTTCCTCACTCGCGTACAAAGTCCTCCCGGATTGGGGCTACGGCCGAGTCTACACGGTCGTGGTCGTGAACTGCACATTCTCCCAGCCCATCAATGCCGACAACTCCGGCGGTAAGCTTCTCCTATTAGCCACCACTGATGGCGGCGGCGACCGGAAGTTCAACACCACCGACACAATCCAGGCTTTAACCGAAGAACCCAACACTTTAAACCCCGGAATCTTCACCGCCCGGCCTAAATACGACTATTTATACTGTGGCTCTTCGTTGTACGGAAATCTGAGTCCCCAGAGAGTGAGGGAGTGGATTGCTTACCACGTCCGGCTCTTCGGGCCCAGATCCCACTTCGTCTTCCACGACGCCGGTGGGATCCATGAGGAGGTGCTGGAGGTGCTGAAACCATGGATGGAGCTTGGATACGTGACGCTGCAGGATATCAGGGACCAGGAGAGGTTCGATGGGTACTATCACAACCAGTTCATGGTGGTGAATGATTGCTTGTTCCGGCATAAATTCATGGCGAAGTGGATGTTCTTCTTTGATGTGGATGAGTACATTTACATGCCTCCCAAGAGCAATCTAAAGTCGGTGCTCGATTCGCTGTCGGATTACACGCAGTTCACCATTGAGCAGATGCCCATGAGCAGCAAGCTCTGCCTCCTTGAAGATTATCACAAAACTTACAGGTACCCATCTCACCACCTTTTGCTCTTAAGTTTCTCTGTGTTTTTACATTTTCCGAATTGGGTTTGCTGCATTTTTTAGATTCGAGCGATATTCTAATTAATTTAATCTACGAACGATATTCTAATTAATCTAATCTACAAATGATATTCTAATTAATCTAATCTAAACTACGAGAATGCGAATTCAAAT
Organism: Pyrus communis; assembly: GCF_041283825.1. NCBI lineage: Eukaryota > Viridiplantae > Streptophyta > Magnoliopsida > Rosales > Rosaceae > Pyrus > Pyrus communis. The sequence goes on from NC_142569.1 coordinate 7,786,869, forward strand.
CTGTAGTTTATATTATGTAATGTGAGATTTGTCTGTATTCTAGTTTCTGGATTTCAATTGGTGATTGGGAATTGGATTCTGACATGGTTGCATGAGATGTTTGTCACCTTTGCTGTAAATTGCAATGCAAGCATAATTATATGGTTTCTGTGAATTACATTTGGGTGATTGTTTCCTGCGGTGGGTGGACTGTTTTGCAACTTTTTACACTTTGATGTTGAAAAAAATGTAATTTTTGATCAAGTTGTCTGTGCGCATGAAATGTTTTTTGGCACATTCCTCGGCTTTTGCCAAAGGGTCCTCCGAGTCCTCCTCCTCATTCATTTTTACTAGGGCCGGTGCGTAGTGGTGGAGGTTGGGCTTTGCACTTTGTTCTAAAGTGATTGTTTTTTTATTCATGAGGAGGACCCCAATTATTTCTTTTAATAACATTTTGACCCATCTTTCTGAGAGTCTTGCTTTTGTTGTTGTGAAGGTGAAGCATATTTTCTTCAATTATTGATGTTCTTTTCTTCTAGGGGATGCATGTGATCCCAATTATCAAAATTATATGTTAATTATGGTTGCGAAAAATTGGTCCAATTTTTGAACATAACAATATGTTTACGCTAACAGATCAGGATTTTAGGCTAATACATAGAATGAGCATGCCATAATAATATGGTATCGAACTTTCGGAAATTAATTATATATTAGTTAATTAGTTAATCTTAAGATAATGAACTGGAAAATCTTGATGACCAAATGATGTTGTTTATGGAAATGAAGAATGGTTAGTGAAGAAATGAATCAGTTGAGACAAAGAAGTTTTGAGAGATTAAGTAAGATTAAGACTGATGTTGACCATTGACAAATTAAATTAATTAAAGTCTTGAGAGATTAAGACAGTTTTGTTGGTACTTAAAAAAGAAGGGGATTTAAGTTTTAACCCACAACAGAATTACTAACGGGTAAAATTTACCCATTTTTTTAATAAAAGTATATTCTGTGTTCACATGCTGATCCGAACATGTTGTGATGCTGCAGGAAATGGGGGTTTGAGAAGCTTGTGTACAAAGATGTGAAGAGAGGGATACGAAGGGACCGCAAATACGCGGTGCAACCGCGCAATGTGTACGCCACGGGCGTGCACATGTCGCAGAATGTAGCGGGAAAAACAACGCACAAGACGGAGAGCAGGATCCAGTACTTCCACTACCACGGAACCATTGCCACTCGGGGGGAGCCCTGCCGACGGCTGATCAACGCGACCGAGATCTATGTTGACAAAGTACCTTATGCTGTGGACACAACCTTGAGAAGTGTCGCTGGCTCTGTGAAGAAGTTTGAGCTCAGGATGATTGGATCCAGGTTACAAAACACCAGACAATAAGGGGCACACCATTTTCCCACTTTTTTTTATCCCCTTTATTTTTATTTTTTTATTTTATTATATTTTCTTGTTGGTTTTTTTCTATGTTAATGTTTAATTTAATTACAGTTGTAGAACAGAAAATTCTTTGGAGGGTTGAGAGTTCTTCCTTGTATTATAGTTTTTAGTAAAAAGGTATATAATAGTTTTCAGACATGTCACATGGTTTGGAGTATAAATAGATGGGAATAATAGCACATTCTCACGTTTCACCTTCTCGGTTCTTTTACTCATTTTATAATATTGTTTAATGACCGGAACTGTTCATTTTTTAGATCATCTTTAAATGTTAACTCCGCTAAAAAATAAACATAATCAAAAGTCATTTAATCATTCGATTAATGTTGTCAAAATTTTAGTGTTTAAGTGAAAAACATAATTCGTTTATTTATTCGATACCAATTAGATGAATAAATTATTTCGGATTTAGTTATTTATTGTATGAATGATCTGTAAAGGAAGATTTTCAAAGTAAACGGTTCCCAATCAAGAAGCAATATTTCAAGAAGAGAAGGGAAATTAAGAAGGTAAAACGAGAAAATTTGAATACATTAGATTATGTTATATTCTTTTTAGTATTTAATTCTCATAATTTTTGATATTCTGATTCTTTTTATTTATTTATAGTAATTATTTAGTAAATAATCAAATTGTTTGGGATGCACTGTCGGTATGAGGAAGGGACCACAGGGCACTGCAACCATTGATTGGAGGCTGGCTTTGGTGGCAAATTTGCTTTTTTAAGGGTCCTGTCCTTGCTTTGCTTTATTTGCTACCCCTCACTTTTAATATTTGTCCTGCTGGATTTAGGATGCTTTTTTAGATTTTCCTTTTTCTCTTGACCAGATAGATAAATCCATGGATTAAAACAAGATTAACAGAATAATTAAACATGGTTAGCTTTTTACATTTCCAAGCATTACATTTTATGAGGCATCCGATGTTTAAAAAGCATCATATTGTACAATATTGCATAGTCCAAGATAAGGTAGATTTATCTTTTAAACGCAGTCCGACTTTTTATATGCAAAGATTTATCTCTCTATGCTCAGAAGTTTGGATGCCGATGTTAAATTGTGATTTGTTTGCCATGTAATTTCTGTAGCTTTCAAAAAATTATAATAACTTTGTGTTAGCATTGTCCTAAAAACTATATAGCTTATGTGACGTGCAAGCTGAAATAACTAAGAGTTAACTACGTCATTCGGTGACTTTGCTGATGCGGGTGTGTCAGTTTGTTACTGAGTTAGGCCAGATGAATGTCTTGAAATATGATGGATGTGGTGAAATGCGTTGTTGACTCTTGAATTGAGGAACTTCAGCCGATGAACAAACACTCTTAGCCTTGGGTTCTATAACGTGAAGACAAGATTATGCAAATCACTGTGAAGTTCTAGGTCTTCTGCATTGGATTAAGCACCATTAACTATATTTGTAAAAATATAGGTCTGCTGAATAGGTATCTGTATGGGCAAAGATTCTCAAAGGAAATGAGTGTCTTTATCATAAAAGTGGTTTGGTCGTCTGAATATCAAGCTCTAAATGTAACCTGAAATATATGATCAGAGAACACTCCACTCCACCGAGGAAGCTGATGAAGTGACATCTTTTAGCGAAATAATCAAAGGCTCTTCATCAGCTGAGACAATATTATATGGTTTCATTTCTAACTACATCAATATTTTTTAGGATAAAATTTCACTCCTACTAGGCTAGCAAGTGGTTAAGTTGAAGACACTATTAGTGTTATACTATTCAACCTGTCTCTAAAACTTTAACACTTTTTTCGAGGAAGGATCCTTTTCAGATCCTCTTTTTGAGGATCTAGAGGATCCTCCAATCACGTCCGTTCATCGTACATCGTACGGTCATAAATCATTGTAAATTTTTTTTATTTAAAATTGAATATAAATAGTACCAAACGAAAACTGGCCACACAATGTGCGTTGAACGGAAGTGATTGAAAGATCTCCGAAATCCTCACAAAGAGGATCCGAAGAGGATCCTCATCCTTTGTCAATGGAGTCTACTAAAGACGAATCTACATGATGGATCGTGTATATGGACCTTTCCTGCCAAGACAAGGATTATGGTTGCTTTGGTGACGAGAAAAGAGTGTATATGTGTTTTTGATGATAAACATGTACACCGTGTATGAGTTTTGGAATGATTCAAAATGACGACCTCAGAAGGAGGTGGTGGGGAGCTGCACATGTATGCCTCTACTTTTAACTAAGAAATGGACAACGTAAGGAAAGAAGTGCGAAAGGAGAGAATGAATCAATGGTTCGGTGGAGGAGTGTCCTTTCTCTAGAGGACTCCTAATGAATCTATGACTCTATGACTCTATGCTACTTTAGACTTTTCGTTATGTTTGTTTTGCTTGTACAACAATGTTTAGTGAGTTGGAATCTTATAAAATAGAATCGTAATTCGTATTGCGAGTCGAAAAATTTTAGTTCAATAGAATCGTGTTTCATTGTTGGTTGAAATTTATGGATCTTATGAGTTTGATTATGCAAAGGTACAGATCTCACAACTATTAAACTCACGCCACACTACAAATAAAACTGTATAAATCAAACTCAGGCAACATGATTTTTGTGTACGACAATTGAACTCTTAAATTTTTGTCGTGTTCCCTTCTTATTATTCCCTCTAGTTTCATTTTCATCGTGCAATATAATTTGATGACCAAATAAATGGATCGAATCGTCAAATTATGTTACGAAATGAAAACAAAACAAATGAAAAGATAAAAGAGAAAGTAGCTAACATTTCACTAATACAAAAAATAACGAAGACAATGATAGAAGGAATAGTTGAAAGAAGAGGACTTCAGAAGGTCCAACTAGTCGCATGGATTGATAAATAATAAACACAAAAATAGCCCCCTATGACTCGTGGAGGCAACATAGAGTCCCAATTGAACACCGCTCCATCCTCCGTCCGTCCTTGTAATTTAAACGAAGAAAAATTAATTAATCAATGCCACATTAACTGAGTAGGCTTGTCCATATTTTTGGCAAACTAAAAAAATTATTGGGCTAGAGACTTTGGGGTACGAGAGGGTTTTCAGTGTGGTAGAACACAGTCTAGTACATTAAGTATCATAATATAAGTAGTTAGATACTTTAAAAAAAAAAAAAAAATTTCAACCGCTTGCATTATAAAACTTAGTATATCGTGTTATGTTTTCGGCACAAAATTCCTTGTTGGGTACGAGGTCCTAGTGTCTCGAATGCTCGCATGCTTTTGTGAATTTTTAATTAAATATGATTATTAATATAATATATAGCATATATGTTAAGGGGGCGTTTGTTTGCCCTCACTAAGTTGGACTGGACTGGACTGGACTAGCTATTAGTCCAATACTGTGTTTGTTCCATGCTGGGACTAACATTAATGAGACTAAAGGGGATTAGCATGGACAAAACCCTTCACTAAGAGGTCTTAGCGAGACCCCCAATAACCATGGGACTAGCTAAGACTATCTTCTCTTTCTCATCCTCGTCATGCTCAACGACCACTCTCGACAGACTCCTCGTCATCTCCGGTCACCTAGATCAATCATTAACTTTCCGACTCTCTTTCAGATCCATTTCACAACCAACTTTCATACAAAATATACCAAATTGAAGCTGGGAGTGACAAGATTACGATTTTACTTGAATCGAGGCCAAAATGTGGTCGAATGTGGCTGGAAAATGGCCTGGAAGTCTCGGCCTGTTTGGGCTTCTTCAAATCCATGATAGATTCGAGCATTCAAAGCTAAGATCTCGGTCCAGGGATGGTGATGAATTTTTTGGCGGTGCTAACTTCATCCAATTTAACGAGGAAATGGTAGGAAAAAATGAAGAAAAAGATAAGATCATAATAAAATATTAATAATTTATATATTAAATAATATAATATTATAATTTGTTATTATCCAGCTTCTTAGTCCAATACTGCACCAAACGCTTCACTAAGTTAGTCCAGTTTAGTCTAGTCTAAACCAGTCCAGCTTAGTCCTTGAAGTTAATCCAGTCCGAGATAGTCCAGCGCAACAAACGCCCCCTAAAATTTTAACTCATTTAATAATATAAATAGTGTGATAAGTATCACCGTCACTTTAAAATTGTAAGCAAAAATATTCATGTCCATACGAGTCTAAGAATGTATGAGAAAGTGCCAGCTTTAAAGGGCTTTTTTTGCAAACTAAAAGAATTATTGGGGTGGGTGGGGAGAGTGTGGGGTAGGGGGTCCCGGTGGCCCAAATGCTTGCATGCCTTTGGTAATTTTAAATTAAATGCGAGCAGTGATTATATGCTTTATACTATATAGTCTGTCGATATATATGTGGTGGAGGAAGAATGTCCTTTATGAGACAAATGAGTTCGTTGCCGGTGTTTGTGTAGATAATTATGACCCATGAGGGGCCGCTTCTACCTCACTCAATTCAGCAGCTCCAAGAGTAACGCCGATGAAAGTTGAAAACTCAACCCCCTCAGCGCCCCTTTTTCAAAGTATACAACCATGCAACCTTAATTAATGGTCTTCTTAATGTTTCTGCATTATACTGTGGTCCAGTTTTTTAATCATACTTAGTCTCACTGCTAAGCCTCCTCATTCTTAATTACATTCCTTTTGATATTTAATTCCCGTCTTATGGAGAATGACTTACATGAAACACGTTCACTGTTATCACGACATTCCATTATAATAAACAATGAAATATATAGGGTTTCTCAACACATAGTTTTGTATTATTGGATCGCCACGACGCATACGAATCTGTTCTATGTAAGTTGCTCTCCTTGACACACTCCAATCGGAGTTGAGGCATGTTTGCCGTCACCCGAAGGTGACGTAACCAAAGTGTGAATGATGTAAAAAAGTGAATAAATTAAAAACCGAAACTAGAACTTATTTAAACTAATAAAGTAAGTGCGTAGTAGTGGGTAGAACCCATAAAATACAAATGTTCAAAGTATAGATGACAAATAGTGTAGTTGAAACTAGTTAAGTACTTAATACACAATGGTATAAGTTCCTACACGTAAATAGAAATATGACGACCAGCAGGCCTCGACTTTGATCGGGGTGTGTCACTCCTCCTTATATGCTTTGTGTTTTATAAGGAAAACAAGATTTTATTGTTTAGTCAAACAAAGTGTAATGATGTCGAGCACAAAATAAAACGTCGGATACAAGAGTAGATATTTTAACCACATGACATGAGCTTAAAGCACCTTGCCTATCCTCATATGATGATTTGGGTGTTATTGTTTTGTTTAAGAAAAATAATAGTTGTCAAATGCTAATAATACTATTAGTGAATCATGACTGTGACAAGAATCTTGTTATATAAATATAAAAAGATGTAACAAGAAACTGGCGGTGGAGGTTCTAACCCAATTTTTCTACATGGAACTACAATTTAACAAACCATAAGTGTTTTCAGTTATTTTAAAGGCATTTTCAAACAAGCTCATAGTCAGGAGGGCAAGTTTGCCTTCAATATATTAATTTTGGGTTATTTTATTTACTGTGTTATTAACTTTTTTGGTTGTAATATAAGAGTACATGAGTATTTTATGGACAAATTTTGTTTTTGTTCAATTATTTGAGAGTGTGTGTCTGTCCCTCCCCATGCAATTTGCAAATATGAGGCCCATGAGGAAGCAACGGCGGATGTTTGTTTGTATTGTATAGCAGCTGGCACTGCCTCTGCATGCTTAGCTTTCAAATTCCATGATGTATTATTACCAACTATTAATCCAATTATTAATAACGGATTCTTCTTGATCAATAAATAACAACAATAATTACATGTTGTGACTTGTGAGTTAGGTAATCATAATATCTTGTAACGTTAATTAAATCATGAAAACCATCACCATCACTAAGGTGATCTACTACATGTCGTATGAAAAGTCGTTTGATTGAACAATTCAGACAGTATTTATGTACGATTCGTGTTCATATGGTAACACATTGGCTGTTAGCAGACGGAAATCCATATTTCCATCCCTAATCCACCACTACGCCCCTAATACTCATTTAACTTTTGTGGTGAGAATCTGCTGAGCAATATCATGAATTTCAAATACGGTTTCTATACATGCCAAGATATAACGAATTTCTGGTACCGATTGAGACTATACAGCCATAATATATATAAAGAAGGTTAAAAATCGTGGTGGTGGTGGGGACACGCATCACATGAACACATGTGGAATTGAAATGGTGTACGTACCAAACCCATGTCGGGTTTTACACTTGTATTGGCCTGTCAAGCTTCAACTGTAAACCCATGTAGCCACGCTAACACGAAAAAACTTACATTCTGCGTGCACATTTTTTACGGTTTCTTTACAAATACTGTGTTAGTTAAGTCGCACCAATGTTATGTAAAAAGAAAATAACAGTAGCATTATAGGATTTTTTTAGAACGGTACGTTAACGATGTGTATGTATCATGTAAATTGTTTTTTAGGTAAAAGAAGGGAAGAAGAAGTTGAACATGGACAGTTATTTTACCAAGTCTAGGAATTTTCTTAGAAGCATGCAGCAGCATTTGTACGTGAACACGAAATTTACCAAAGTCGAGGATTTTCTTTTATTTAGAAGGTTGGGAGGAAGGTAGGTCTCTCATTTTGTTTCCATAATGTGCATGAGATGTTTACATTACTATTGAGTCTTGACTTGACGCAGATTGATGTAACTTTCGAATTGTGTCATTGAATCAGTACAAGAAGCCAATAATAATTTCACTTTCTAGCTAGTTCTTGGAGCAACGTGTAAATGATAAAACGAAAATTAAAACAATAGACGGGAATATGTAATGGGATATGTATGTATAAGGGGGATTCTGGCGCCGTGATGAGTGTTTTTTCATATGTAAGAGAAGTGATTGAGACATTCCCACATATACAACACTTTGGATTTTTTTGTTTATGTATCTGGCAATAAATTAAACTTATTAAATTAGAGAATAACTAAAAACAAACAAGACTTATACTAGTTCTGCAAAACTTTTGCATACGTCCAATTGTGATTTCTCTAGGTAGAGAAATCACGGCTTCTTTGATTAATAATAGAATACACAGTACTTTTGCAAACCTTAGAACTAATCCTTCTTTTTTCTCTATTGTGATCTATATTTTTTCTCTAATGTAATGGGATATGTCTGTATAAGGGGATTCTAGCAACGTGATGAGTGTTTTTTCATAGGTAAGAGCAGTTCTACCATGGGCTATTGCCTGATGGACTGGCTCTCAAACAAGGCCAGAGAGCCTGAGTGGGGAGGTCCAGCATGTGTTGGTGATGGAGTCCAAGCGGGCCCTAGGGAGAGGCCCGACAAGAGTTGCTAGCTCAAAAGCCCGAAGGCCATGTGATGCAAGGCTGACGTCAGGGTGATGTTAACCACGATTTAAAACATGGGTCATCGAAACCCTCGAGGGAGAACACCGGAATCAGGAAGAGGTTGCCAATCACAGTGGCGGTGCAGGGCAGGAACCTGTAGGTCTGCTCGCAAGTGGAGTCCTCCGCCGAGAAGGGGTTGTTGAGAGTGAGGTAGGGCGCAAAGGTGTGGGACCGGTGGTGGTGGTGGACTCTATCGGAGATTACATCGGATGATGTTGATTGGTTGAAGTCGGAAATGAGCAAGTGGCCTTCGTGGGCTTGGCCGCATAGGACCAGGAGGAGGAGGAGGAAGAAGGACATGTCAACGGGTTTAGACATGGCGGCAGGCGGGTGGGTTCGATGTTGCTCTCTTTCTGCTTTGAG